>NC_134348.1:701896-714396 GCF_964195595.1 Calonectris borealis | reverse complement strand
GGATTTGGGTAACTCAGGGCCTCCCCCAGCCCCATTTTGGGGGGATTTGGCCCCCCCCAGCCCCATTTTGGGGGGATTTGGGGTAACTCGGGGCCTCCCCCAGCCATTTTGGGGTGATTTGGACACCCCCAGCCCCATTTTAGGGGGTTCTGGGGTAACTCGGGGCCTCCCCAAGCCCCATTTTTGGGGTGACCTGGCCCCCCCCCCCCAGCCCTGTGGGTGGATTTTGGGGTCCTTTAGCCCCACCGGGGGGTATTCGGGGACCCCCCAGCCCTTGTGGGGTGACCCAGGCCCAGTTTTGAGGGGATTTGGGGCTCCCTCAGCTTGAGGTTGGGGTGATTTGGGGCTGCCCCCCCCAGCTCCATTTTTGGGGTGACTTGAGGCCCCCCAGCCCAATTTGGGGCTTGCAACCCCTCCAGCTGCATTTCGGGGCTCCATCCCCCCCCCAGCCCCATTTTGGGGTGCATCTCCCCCTCCTTCCCCCCTCTTCCTTGTTTCACCTCCCCCTGGGCCCCATTTTGGGGCAGACCCCCCCCCCAACCACATTTTGGGGTGCAACACCCCCCTAGACCCTAGTTTGGGGCACAGCTCCCCCCTTCAAACCACATTTTTGGGGCTCCACCCCCCTCGACCACTTTTGGGGGTGCAGTACCCCCCCCAGACCCCATTTTGGGCACATCTCCCCCCTCGAGCCCCATTTTAGGGTGCAATCCCCCCCCCCGGCCCACATTTTGGGGTGCAATCCCCTCTCAAGCCACATTTTGGGGCCACAACCCCCCCCCACAGGGCCACATTTTGGGGTGCAGTCCCCCCAGGGCCACAAACACCCCCCAACCACATTTTGGGGTGCAGTCCCCCCTAGACCCCATTTTGGGGCTCAGTCCTCCCCGTAGCCCATTTTGGGGTGCAGCCCTCTCCCTTCGCTGCTCCCCCCATTTTGGGGTGCACCCCTCCTCCCTTTGCTGTTCCCCCCATTTTGGGGCAGGAACCCCCTCCCTTCACTGCCCCCCCTCCATTTTGGGGTGCAGCCCCCCTCCTTTCACTGTCCCCCCCCCCATTTTGGGCAGAACCCCCTCCTTTCACTGTCCCCCCCCATTTTGGGGCGCACCCCCCTCCCTTCACTGTCCCCCCCATTTGGGGGCTCCCCCCCCCCCCGGGGCGGCTCATCCCGGGTCCCACCCCCACCCCACCCCAGCTGCCCCTCCCGGGGTGCCCCCCAGTTTGGGGGTGCCCGGCGGATGGCGGGGGGGCGCTGAGGGGCCGATGGGGGGCCGGGGGGCCCCGGGGCGCTGGGCTGGCGCTGCTGGCGCTGGGGGTGCTGGCGGCCCCCGGGCGCCCGGCCAGGGTCTCCTCCAGCCTCTCCACCACCCACCACGTCCACCACTTCCACAGCCGCCACGGCACCGTCCCCATCGCCATCAACCGCACGCCCTTCCTCACCCGCGGCGCCCACGGTGAGCTCCTCCTCCTCCTCCTCTGCTGGGACCCCCAGACCAGCCTTCCTCCTCCTCCTCCTCCTCCTGGGGACCCCCAGACCAGCCTTCCTCCTCCTCCTCCTCCTGCTGGGGACCCCCAGACCAGCCTTCCTCCTCCTCCTCCTCCTGGGGACCCTGAGACCAGCCTTCCTCCTCCTCCTCCCTCCTGCTGGGGACCCCCAGACCAGCCTTCCTCCTCCTCCTCCTCCTGCTGGGGACCCCCAGACCAGCCTTCCTCCTCCTCCTCCTCCTGCTGGGGACCCCCAGACCAGCCTTCCTCCTCCTCCTCCTCCTGCTGGGGACCCCCAGACCAGCCTTCCTCCTCCTCCTCCTCCTCCTGGGGACCCCCAGACCAGCCTTCCTCCTCCTCCTCCTCCTCCTGCTGGGGACCCCCAGACCAGCCTTCCTCCTCTCTCCTCCTGGGGACCCTGAGACCAGCCTTCCTCCTCCTCCTCCTCTGCTGGGGACCCCCAGACCAGCCTTCCTCCTCCTCCTCCTCCTGCTGGGGACCCCAGACCAGCCTTCCTCCTCCTCCTCCTCCTGCTGGGGACCCCCAGACCAGCCTTCCTCCTCCTCCTCCTCCTGCTGGGGACCCCCAGACCAGCCTTCCTCCTCCTCCTCCTCCTCCTGCTGGGGACCCCCAGACCAGCCTTCCTCCTCCTCCTCCTCCTCCTGGGGACCCCCAGACCAGCCTTCCTCCTCCTCCTCCTCCTCCTCCTCCTCCTCCTCCTCCTCCTCCTCCTCTCCTCCTCTTGCTGGGACCCCCAGACCAGCCTTCCTCCTCCTCCTCCTGCTGGGGACCCCCAGACCAGCCTTCCTCCTCCTCCTCCTCCTCCTTCCTTCTCCTCCTCTTCTTCATCCTGCTGGTGGGGACCCCCAGACCAGCCTTCCTCCTCC
Source organism: Calonectris borealis (assembly GCF_964195595.1). NCBI lineage: Eukaryota > Metazoa > Chordata > Aves > Procellariiformes > Procellariidae > Calonectris > Calonectris borealis. The sequence goes on along the minus strand of NC_134348.1, from coordinate 712,024 downwards.
TCCTCCTCCTCCTCCTCCTCATCTGCCTGGGGACCCAGGCTGGCCTTCCTCCTCCTCCTCCTCCTCCTTGTCTGTCTCGGGGACCTGGGCTGGCCTTCATCCTCCTCTTCCTCCTCCTCCTTCTCCTGGGGACCCCCAGACCAGCCTTCCTCCTCCTCCTCCTCCTCCTCCTCCTCCTCGTGGGGACCCCCAGACCAGCCTTCCTCCTCCTCCTCCTCCTCCTCCTCATCTGCCTTGGGGACCCAGGCCGGCCTTCCTCCTCCTCCTCCTCCTTGTCTGTCTCGGGGACCTGGGCTGGCCTTCGTCCTCCTCCTCTTCCTCCTCCTCCTTCTCCTGGGGACCCCCAGACCAGCCTTCCTCCTCCTCCTCCTCCTCCTGCTCCTGGGGGGGACCCCAAAACCCCGTCCTGCTCCTCTTCCTCCCCTCCTGGACTCCAAAACCCTCCTCTTCCTCCTGGGGACCCCAGACTGGCCTTCCTCCTCCTCCTGGGGACCCCCAGGCCTTCCTCCTCCTCACCCTCCCCTTCCTCTTCCTCCCTTCTGCCTCCTGGGGCACCCCGAAGCCCCCATCCTCCTCCTCCTCACCCTCCTCTTGTGCTCACGGGGGCCCCAAAACCCTTCTCCTCCTCCTCCTCTTCATCCCCTCCTGCTTCCAGGGACCTCAAATCCCCATCCTGCTCTTCCTCACCCTCTTCTTCCTCCCCTCCTGCTCATGGGGACCCCAAAACCCCTGTCCTGCTCCTCTTCCTCCTCTTTCTCCCCTCCTTCTCACGGGGACCCTCCAGACTAGCCTTCCTCCTCACCCTCCTCTTCCTCCCCTTGTGCTCACGGGGACCCCAAAACCCCCATCCTCCTCTTCCTCCCCTCCTGTTTGTGGGGACCCCAAAACCGCCATCCTCCTCCTCTTCCTCCCTTCCTCATCCTCCTGCTCGCAGGGACCCCAAGACCAGCCTTCCTCCTTCTCCTTTTCCCCTCCTCTTCCTCCCCTCCTGCTCATGGGGCCCCCCGGTCTCCCGTCCTCCTCTTCCTCATCCTCTTCTTCCTCCTCTCCTGCTTGGGGGACCCCCAGACCTGCCTTCCTCCTGCTCCTCTTCCTCCTCCCCTTGTGCTCACAGGGACCCCAAACCCCCAGCCCGCTCCTCTTCCTCCCCTCCTCCTCTTCCTCCTGCTCATGGGAACCCCAAAACCCCCATCCTCCTCCTCCCGCTTGCGGGGACCCCCAGACCTGCCTTCCTCCTCCTCCTCTTCCTCATCTTCTGCTCGTGGGGGCCCTGAAGTCTCCATCCTCCTCCTCCTCTTCCTCCTGGGGACCCCCAGACCTGTCCTCCTCCTCCTCGTGGGGACCCCAAAACCCCCAGCCCCCTCCTCCTCACCCTCCTCTTCCTCCCCTCCTGCTCCTGGGGACCCCAAAGCCCCGTCCTGCTCTTCTTCCTCCTCCCAGGGACCCCTAGACTGGCCTTCCTCCTCCTCCCCCCCCTCCTCCTCCTCCTCCTCCTCCCCCCCCCCCCCCGCCGCTGCGGTTGATGTGGGGGTGCTGGGCAGTGTCTGGGGGGGCCGGGCTGGGTTTGGGGGGGCTGCCACGGGTGTGGGGGCCTCTGTGCCCCCCCCCTCGTCTTCGCACGTCCCCGTGGTGCGCCTGCGCCCTCGCACACGCGTGTGTGCGTGCACAGCCCGGGGGGGGTGGGTGCGTGTGCGTGTGTGCGTGTGCGTGTGTGCGTGTGTGTGTGCGCATGTGTGCGCACGCGTGTGCGCCCGGCACGGGGGGTGGGCCGAGCCCTCGTGCGAGGCCGAGTCCCCGTGCAAGGGCGAGCCCCCGTGCGAGGCCGGGCCCTGGCGCGAGGCGCGGGCGCCCCCCCTGACCCCCTCCCCCCGCAGCGGGCACCACCTACATCTTCGGGAAGGGGGGGGCCCTGATCACCTACACGTGGCCCCCCAACGACCGGCCCAGCACCCGCGCCGACCGCCTGGCCCTGGGCTTCAGCACCCACCAGCGCGACGCCGTGCTGCTGCGGGTGGAGAGCGCCGCGGGGCTGGGGGACTTCCTGCAGCTCCACATCGTAAGGGGGGGCCGGGGGGGTCCTCTGGGGGGGCTGGGGGGGCTGGGGGCTTCCTGCAGCTCCACATCGTAAGGGGGGGCCGGGGGGGTCCTCTGGGGGGGCTGGGGGGGGCTGGGGGCTTCCTGCAGCTCCACATCGTAAGGGGGGGCCGGGGGGGTCCTCTGGGGGGGCTGGGGGCTTCCTGCAGCTCCACATCATAAGGGGGGGCCGGGGGCGTCCTCTGGGGGGGGCTGGGGGCTTCCTGCAGCTCCACATCGTAAGGGGAGACTGCAGGGGGTCTGCTGGGGGGGGTGGGGGGGGGGTTCTCTGGGGGGATTGGGGGGGGGTATGGGGGGGGTGGGGCTTGCTGCAGCTCCTTATCGTAAGGGGGAGAAATGGGGGGTCCTCGGGGGGGGGGCGTTTGGGGGGGCTTGGGGGAGGTATGGGGGCTATGGGGGGGCTGGAGGGGTTGTCTGGGGGGTTTGGGGGCTGGGGGGCTTCCTGCAGCTCCACATGATAAAGGGGGGAAATGGGGGGCTATGGGGGGCTATGGGGGAGCTGGGGGGCTTCCTGCAAATCATAAGGGGGGGAAATGGGGGGGCCGGGGGGTCCCACCGAGCCGCTCCGATGGCTCCATCCCCCCCCCCGGGGGTCCCAGGGGTCTGGGGGGGGGGCAGGACCCCCCCTGTTAGCCGCTGCCCTCGTTAGCGCGCGGAGCTGGGGCCCCCCGTCCGTGGGGCGGGGGCCGGGACCCACGGGTGCCCCCCGCAGGCGCAGGGGGCCGTGGGGGTGCTCTTCAACGTGGGGACCGAGGACATCGCGCTGGAGGAGCGCGGCGCCGCCGTCAGCGACGGGCGCTTCCACGTCGTCCGCTTCACCCGCAGCGGCGGCAACGCCACCCTCCAGGTGGACGGGGGGCCCCTGCACGAGCGCTACCCCCCAGGTACCACCCCCCCCGCGGGCCCCCGGCGCCACGGGCGCCCCCAGACCCCTACGGCACCCGCAGGTGTCCCCCAGACCCCTACGGCACCTATAGGCTCCCGCAGGCACCCGCAGATCCCTATGGCACCCGCAGACCCCTATGGCATCCATAGGCACCCGCAGGCACCCACAAATCCCTATGGCACCTATAGGCACCTGCAGGCACCCGCAGACCCCTATGGCACCCCCAGACCCCTACGGCACCCATAGGCACTCGCAGACCCCTATGGCACCTATAGGCACCCACAGGCACCTGCAGACCCCCATGGCACCCATAGGCACCCACAGACCCCCACGGCACCTATAGGCACGCCACAGACCCCTATGGCACTCATAGGCACCCACAGACCCCCACGGCACCTATAGGCATGCCACAGACCCCCATGGCACTCATAGGCACCCGCAGACCCCCATGGCACCTATAGGCACGCCACAGACCCCGGTGGCACCCATAGGCACCCACAGACCCCTATGGCACTCATAGGCACCCGCAGACCCCCATGGCACCCATGGGCACCCCGGAGTGCTTAGAGACACCCTATAGCAACCCTATAGCACCCACAGGCATGCCAGAGTGCTTAGAGACGCCCCAGAGCGACCCTATGGCACCCATAGGCGCCCTGGAGCCACCCTATGGCACCTGTAGGCACCCCGGAGCTCTTACAGACACCCCATAGCGACCCTATGGCACCCATAGGCACCCGAGAGCACTTAGAGACACCCTATAGCACCCCTATAGCATCTATAGACACCCCATAGCACCTGTAGGCACCCTGTAGGGCTTACAGACACCCTATAGCACCCAGAAACACCCTATAGCACCCCATAGTGCCCTATAGGGACCCCACAGCGCTTAGAGACACCCTATAGCACCCCATAGCACCTACAGGCCCCCCATAGTGCCCACAGACACCCTATAGCCCTCCCTATAGGCCTCCCGTAGCCCCTATACCCCCCTTTAGGCCTCCTATAGACCCCTGCAGCACCCTATCGGCCCCCTATCCCCCCCATACCACCTATAGGCCCCCTGCGGCCCCCCCACACCCTCTGTGCGCGCTGGATGCCCCCTCCCCCGTGCTAACGAGCCACCCCTCCTCTAATTAAGGGCACCGAGCCCCTAACGAGGGCGCTAACGAAGGGCAGCGTGGCGCGACCGCGGCCACGAGGGGACCCAGGCGCCCGGGCGGCCCCGCCCGCCCCCGCGCCGCCCCTCCCCCCCGCCCCCTAACGCCCCCCTAAACGCCGCATAAACCCCCTGAACACGGCCACGCCCCGGCCACGCCCCGGCTGTGACGCCGCTGGTGACATCACGGCCACGGCCTGGTGACTTCAGCGGTGACAGACTTCAGCGGTGACACCATGGTCATGTCGTGGTGACGCCAATGGTGACTCGGTGGCCGTGCCACCGACTGTGACGCCGGTGGTGACATCACGGCGACGCGATGGCGATGCCAGGTGAGGTCACGGTCGCACCGCGGTGCCGACAACGGTGACGCCGTGGTCCCACCGCGGCGACGCTGCTGGTGATGCCAATGGTGACGCCCTGGTCGTGCCGCGGTGCCACCGACGGTCCCACCACGGTGACACCCACAGTGACGCCGGCGGTGACGCCGCGGACCCACCACGGTGCTGCCGGTGATGCAAATGGTGACGCCGTGGCCACACCACGGTGCTGCCGGTGACGCCGGCGGTGACGCTGCGGTCCCACCACGGTGCTGCCACCGGCCCCGCCAACAGCCGCGCCGTGCTGATGCCACCGCCGGTGCCACCGCCAGCCCCCCCGCCGGCCCCGGTGCCGCCGGCCGTGCCGCGCCGCGGTGCCGCGCGCCGTAACCCTCTTCTCCTCCCTCCGAAGGCAGCGGGGACAGCGAGCGGCTGGCGCTGGCGCGGCAGCGCATCCCCTACCGCCTGGGGCGGGTGGTCGATGAGTGGCTGCTCGACAAAGGTAACTCGTCAGCGCCGCCCTAACGAGCACCCCCCCGCCCCGCCCCGCCCCACGCCCGGGACCACCCGCCGGCGGACCCAGGCGTCCGGGACCCCCGTGTGGAGCTCCCAGAGATCTGGGGACCCCCATGTGAGCACCCACAGATCTGGGGACCCCCATGTGAGCACCCGCAGATCTGGGGACCCCCGTGTGGAGCTCCCAGAGATCTGGGGACCCCCATGTGAGCACCCACAGATCTGGGGTCCCCCATGTGAGCACCCACAGATCTGGGGACCCCCGTGTGGAGCTCCCAGAGATCTGGGGACCCCCATGTGAGCACCCGCAGATCTGGGGACCCCCGTGTGAGCACCCACAGATCTGGGGACCCCCGTGTGGAGCTCCCAGAGATCTGGGGACCCCCCATGTGAGCACCCACAGATCTGGGGACCCCCATGTGAGCACCCACAGATCTGGGGACCCGCGTGTGGAGCACCCAGAGATCTGGGGTCCCCCGTGTGAGCACCCACAGATCCGGGGACCCGGGCGTCCGAGCACCCAAGATTTGGGGACCCCGGCGTCCGAGCACCCACAGATCCGGGGACCCGGGTGTTTGAGCACCCAAGATTTGGGGACCCCGGCGTCCGGGCCCGTACCGAGGACCTCGTTGTCCGGGACCCAGGCGTCCGGGCGGGGCCTCTGCACCCCCCTTAGCCCTCGTTAACCCTCGTTAACCCTCGTTAACCGCCTGGTTAAAGGGACGCTAACGCACCTAACCGCCCCCTAAACCGCGCTTTAACCCTGGAGTGCTGCCGCCCCCGCCCTAAACCAGCATAAACCAGCTAAAACCCGCATAATAACCGCACTAATTAGCCACACTAATTGGCCCGGTGACGAGCGACGCCGGCGGGGCGGGGTCGGGGCGTGCACGGGGGCCGTGAGCGCGCGAGTGTGGCAAGCGTGTGAGGGGCCGTGGCTGCACGAGGGCCGTGCGTGCACGAGGGCCGTGTGTGCACGAGTGTCGTGTGTGCACGAGGGCCGTGTGTGCACGAGGGCCATGCGTGCATGAGTGTTGTGTGTGCACGAGGGCCGTGTGTGCACGAGGGCCGTGTGCACCAGTGTCGTGTGTGCACGAGGGCCGTGTGTGCACGAGGGCCATGCGTGCATGAGTGTTGTGTGTGCACGAGGGCCGTGCGTGCACGAGGGCCGTGTGTGCACGAGGGCCATGTGCACGAGTGTCGTGTGTGCACGAGGGCCGTGTGTGCACGAGGGCCATGCGTGCACGAGGGCCATGTGCACGAGTGTCGTGTGTGCACGAGGGCCGTGTGTGCACGAGGGCCATGTGCACGAGTGTCGTGTGTGCACGAGGGCCATGCGTGCATGAGTGCCATGCGTGCACGAGGGCCGTGTGTGCACGAGTGTTGTGTGTGCACGAGGGCCACGCATGCACGAGTGCTGTGTGTGCACGAGGGCCATGCGTGCATGAGTGTCGTGTGTGCATGAGGACCACGTGTGCACGAGGGCCGTGTGTGCATGAGTGTCGTGTGTGCACGAGGGCCGTGTGTGCACGAGTGCTGTGTGTGCACGAGGGCCGTGTGTGCACGAGGGCCGTGTGTGCACGAGTGCTGTGTGTGCACGAGGGCCGTGTGTGCACGAGTGTCGTGTGTGCGTGAGGGCCACGTGCGCACGTGTCGTGTGTGCACGGGGGCCGTGTGTGCACGAGGGCCATGTGCACAAGTGTCGTGTGTGTACGAGTGCCGTGTGTGCACGAGGGCCATGCGTGCATGAGTGCCGTGCGTGCACGAGGGCCGTGTTTGCACGAGGGCCGTGCGTGCACGAGGGCTGTGCGTGTACGAGTGCCGTGCGTGCACGAGGGCCGTGTGTGTACGAGTGCCGTGCGTGCACGAGGGCCGTGTGTGCACGAGGGCCGTGCGTGCACAGGAGCCGGCCGTGCACCAGCCGCCCCCCCGCCCTCGCACGCCCTCGCACGCCCTCGCACGCCCCGGCCCCGCTCGGGCAGGGCCCCTCCCCCCGCCCCCCCAGCCCCAAATGAACCAAAAGCGGCTGAATTGAGCCCAAACTGAGCCCCCGGCGCAGCTCAGAGGGTTAAAGGGGCCGGGAGGGCGTTGGGGTCCCTTTAACTGCCCCCGCCCGGGGGGGGGAGGGGAGATGGGGGGAGGGGAGAGAGGCATGGCGGGGGGGGGCGGCGGGGCGCACGGCTGCTCCTCGTGCGACGCCGCGCAGCCCTCGTGCGCCGCGCGCGCCGCGCCCGTGCCCCGCCCGCGCGCGTGACACGCTCTGTCCCCCCAGGCCGCCAGCTGACCATCTTCAACAGCCAGGCGGCCGTGCGGGTGGGGGGCCGGGACCGCGGCCGCCCCTTCCAGGGGCAGCTCTCGGGGCTCTACTACAACGGGCTGAAGCTGCTGGCGCTGGCGGCCGAGGGGCACCCGCGGGTGCGGCTGGAGGGGGACCTGCGGCTGGTGGGCGAGCCCCCCCCGCCCCCCGCCCCGCCCGGCGCCACGCCCGCCCCTCCCGACATGGCCACCACCATCATGGAGACCACCACCACCATGGCCACCACCACCACCCGCCGCGGGCGGTCGCCCACCCTCCGCGATACCGTCGCGCAGGTACGGGGGGGGACGGGGGGGCCCTTCGGGGGGGGCCTGGGGGTCCCAGGGGGATGGGGGTGTTGGGGGTCCCAGGGTGCTGGGGGATGTCAGGGGTCCCCCAGGGGCTGGGGGTGTCAGGGGTCCCCCAGGGGCTGGGGGGTGCTGGGGGTCCCCAGGGGCTGAGGGATGTCAGGGGTCCCCCAGGGGCTGGGGGTGTCAGGGGTCCCCCAGGGGCTGGGGGGTGCTGGGTGTCCCCAGGGGCTGGGGGTGTCAGGGGTCTCCCCAGGGGCTGGGGGTGTCAGGGGTCCCCGGGGGCTGGGGGATGTCAGGAGTCCCCCAGGGGCTGGGGGGTGCTGGGGGTCCCCAGGGGCTGGGGGTGTCAGGGGTCTCCCCAGGGGCTGGGGGTGTCAGGGGTCCCCCAGGGGCTGGGAGGTGCTGGGGGTCCCTGGGCGCTGGGGGTCCTGGGGGTCCCCGGGGCTGGGGGTGTCAGGCGTCCCCCAGGGGCTGGGGGGTGCTGGGGGTCCCCGGGCACTGGGGGTCCTGGGGGTCCCCGGGGCTGGGGGGTGCCGGGGGTCCCCCCATGTGGGGGAGGGGCAGGGGGGCCCCGGCGCCCGGGTGACCCCCCGCCCCCCAGAACACGGACGACCTGCTGGTGGCCTCGGCCGAGTGCCCGAGCGACGACGAGGACCTGGAGGAGTGTGAGCCCGGCACAGGTGGGTGCTCCTCCGCGGGGGCGCCCCGGGCACGTGCGCGTGCGACACGGCCTCGCACGCCCGCCCGGGGCACGCCCACCCCCCCGCGGCCACCCCCCACCCCCCCGTGGCGGCCGTGAACCCCCTCGCGCGCACAGGGGGAGCCGGGGCACACGCGTGTGCTCACACCCGCTCACGCGGGCGCGCAGACGTGCAAAGAGCCGCACACGCTTGCGCGCACGGGAACGCGCTCAGCTGCACGCACGTGCACACGCACACGGCTGTACCCGCACACACACGTGCAAAACGGCGGCTCACACACACGCAGGCTCACGCACACGCTTGTGCACACAGGACGGCACGTGGCCACACCCACGCGCACACGGTCACGCGCACACGGCTGCTCACACGCATGCACAAGTGTGTGCACACGAGCAACAGCTGCTCGCACGCCTGCACACGCACACGTGCACACACACACACACAGCTGCTCACACGCATGCACAAGTGCGTGCACATGAGCAGCAGCTGCTCGCACGCCTGCACATGCACACATGCACACACACACGCACACACGCACGGCTGCTCACACGCATGCACAAGTGCGTGCACATGAGCAGCAGCTGCTCGCACGCCTGCACACGCACACGTGCACACACACACACACGGCTGCTCACACGCATGCACAAGTGCGTGCACATGAGCAGCAGCTGCTCCCACGCCTGCACATGCACACGTGCACACACACACATGCCCATGCGTGCACGGCTGCTCACACGCATGCACAAGCGCATGCACACGAGCAGCAGCTGCTCACACACCTGCACATGCACACGTGCACACACATGCCCATGCGTGCACGGCTGCCCACACGCATGCACAAGTGTTTGCACACGAGCAGCAGCTGCTCGCACGCCTGCACACACACACATGTGCACACGCACACGGCCGTGCGCACGCAGCCTCACACGTGCCCCACAACCGCAGCCGCCCCTTGCACGCCCCCGCGCGCCCGCGCCCCCCCGCCCCCTCGCACGCGGCCCTGCCCCTCACACGCCCGCACACGCGTGTCCCCCGCCCTGCGGCACACGCTCCCGCCCGCTCTGCGCACGCGCGTGTGCCCCGGGGCCCCGTGCGAGCCCCGCCCCTTGCCCCGCCCTCGCCCACTGCAAGCCCTTGGCCCCGCCCCGACGGACAGACAGACGGACAGGCAGGGAGGGGACCCCCGCGTCCCGCTGTCACCCCCGCGTGCAAGGCCGTCGCACGCCCGCTGCCGCCCGGGGCCTCGTGCGAGGACCCTCCCCTCCCCCCACCCCCCCAGCATCACACGGGGCTCCGCCGAGCCCGGACCCCCGGGTCCCCCCGGCACCCACGGGTGTCCCCTGGACCCCTGGGTCCCCCTCCGACCCCTGGGTCCCCCCCCCGGCACCCACGGGTGTCCCCTGGACCCCTGGGGGTCCCCCCCAACCCCTGGGTCCCCCCCGGCACCCATGGGTGTCCCCTGGACCCCTCGGTGTCCCCCGGACCCCTGGGTTTCCCCCCCCGGACCCCCAGGTCCCCCCCCCGGCACCCACGGGTGTCCCCCGGACCCCTGGGTGTCCCCCCGGACCCCTGGGTCCCCGCCGGCACCCACGGGTGTCCCCCAGACCCCCGGTGCCGGGGGGGGTGGGGCGTCCCCTGGACGCCGGGGTCCCCTGAGCCCCACTTGACCCCCCTGGGGGGAGGGGCGGCAGCGGTCGAGGGGAGCAGGGGGGGAGGAGAGGGGGACGGACAGACGGACGGACGGACTGACGGACGACGGACAGACGACGGATAAAGGGGGGAAGAGATGGAGGATGGACGGTGATGGAGGGACGCGTGGATGGAAGGACGGACGGACGATGGGTT
>NC_134348.1:634396-696896 GCF_964195595.1 Calonectris borealis | reverse complement strand
GGGGGGGTCCCCAACGCCGCCGCCCCCCCCGGCGGGGGGACCCCCAAGGAGAAGGTGCCCCCCGCCCCCCCCAAGGCGCCCGGCAAGGCCCGACGCAACAAGGACAAGGAGTACTATGTCTGACGGGGGGACGCGCCCCGTCCCCCCCCAAATCGGGCCGTCACCCGCCTCCTCGACCCCCCCACGGGTGGCACCGGCACCCCCGGGTGGCACCTGTGTGGTCGTGTGTGTCCCCCCCAAGGGCAAAGGGGGCGCGGGGGGGGTCCCCGCGCGCCCGGGGGGCGTCCGAGGGGCCTGGGGGGCGCGGGCCCCCCCACCCCGCCCCACCCCTTTTAATTGGTTTTTTTACCGCCCCCCGGGTCTTTCTTTGGGTTTATTTTTTAATTTCTAAAGCCCCGGTCGGGGTCGGGACCCGCCGGGTCCCCTGCCCCCCTCGGGGCCCCCCACCCGCCCCCCCCAAGACCCCCGGGCCCCTCCGCCGCGCACAGAGGAATACACGGTTCTATACTTCGTACAGCGGCTCCGCCTCTTCCTGCGCCGCCCCCGGGACCCCCAGGACCCCCCGGGACCCCCAGGACCCCCCGAGACCCCCCTGGGGGGGTCCCAGTCCTCCGGGTCCTCCCCGCCGCCAGGGGGAGCCGCCGCCGCCTCCTCCTCTGGCCGCCCGCGGGGCGGGGCGGGGCGGGGCGTGACGTCCCGGGGCGCGGCTCCTCCCCCTGCACCCGCGGCGCTTCCGCCCGGCGCGGGAACGGCGCGCGGAACGCCCGGAGCCCTGACCCCGGCGTGACCCCGCGCTGACCCCGGCGTGACCCTCCCCGCCGCGACCCCGCCCTGACCCCGGCCCCGCGCATGGAGGGGGAGGGGGCGCCCGCGCCCCCCGGCGCTGCCGGTGAGGGGGCGGGGCCCGGACGCCGGGGTCCGCTGGGGGCGGGGCTGTTGGGCCCGGACGCCGGGGGCCCGGGGGGCGGTGGGGCCCCGGGGGGGGGCTGGGGGTCCCCGGGGGGGCGGTGGGGCCCGGACACCTGGGTGCCCCGGGCGGCTGTGGGTCAGCCGGACGCCCGGGTCCCTTTGGGGGGGTGCCGGTGGGTGCCGGCCCCGGGGGGGGGAGGTCGGTGAGTCCCCGTGGGTGCCGGTGTGTCCCGGGGTGACCCGTGGGTCCCCGTGGGGTGACCCCTGGGTCCCGGTGTGACGCCCCCCCCAGCCCCCGCCGCGCTGCCGGACGGCTCGGGGGTGCCGGTAGGTCCCGGTGTGTCCCCGTGGGTCCCTCTGGGGTCCCCGTGGGGTGACCCGTGGGTCCCGGTGTGTCCCCGTGGGCTGACGCGCTCCCCCCAGCCCCCGCCGCGCTGCTGTTCCTGCCGGACGGCTCGGGGGTGCCGGTGGGTCCCGGTGGGGTCCCGCGGGTGCCTGTGGGGTGACCTGTGGGTCCCTCCGGGGTCCCCGTGGGGTGTCCCGCGGGCTGACGCGCTCCCCCCAGCCCCCGCCGCGCTGCTGTTCCTGCCGGACGGCTCGGGGGTGCCGCTGGCGCTGGAGCCGCCGCCGGGGCCCGCGGCCGGGGAGCTGCTGCGCCGCCTGCAGGGGGCGCTGCGCCTCCCGCCCGCCGCCAGCGAGGCGCTGGCGCTCTGGCTGGTCTCGCCCCTGCTGGGTGAGGGGGGCGGGGCCCCGGGGGGCGGGGGCGGGGGGCCGGCCCCGGGGGCGCTGTGGGTCGGACGGGGGGGTCCATTCCCGGGGGCCCGTGGAGTCTGGTAAGGGCCCGGGTCCCTGGGTGGCCGTGGGTCCTGGGTGGCCATGGGTGGCCATGGGTCCCTGGGTGGCTGTGGGTCATGGGTGGCCATGGGTCCTGGGTGGCCATGGGTGGCCATGGGTCCCTGGGTGGCCGTGGGTCCTGGGTGGCCATGGGTCCCTGGGTGGCCGTGGGTCCTGGGTGGCCATGGGTCCTGGGTGGCTGTGGGTGGCCATGGGTCCCTGGGTGGCTGTGGGTCCTGGGTAGCCATGGGTCCTGGGTGGCCATGGGTGGCCATGGGTCCTGGGTGGCCATGGGTAGCCATGGGTCCTGGGTGGCTGTGGGTGGCCATGGGTCCCTGGGTGGCCGTGGGTCCTGGGTGGCCATGGGTCCTGGGTGGCCATGGGTGGCCATGGGTCCCTGGGTGGCCGTGGGTGGCCATGGGTCCTGGGTGGCCATGGGTCCTGGGTGGCCATGGGTCCCTGGGTGGCTGTGGGTCCTGGGTGGCCATGGGTCCCTGGGTGGCTGTGGGTGGCCGTGGGTCTATGGGTGGCTGTGGGTGGCCGTGAGTCCCTGGGTGGCCATGGGTGGCCATGGGTCCCTGGGTGGCCGTGGGTCCTGGGTGGCCATGGGTGGCCATGGGTCCCTGGGTGGCTGTGGGTGGCCGTGAGTCCCTGGGTGGCCATGGGTGGCCATGGGTCCCTGGGTGGCCGTGGGTCCTGGGTAGCCATGGGTCCCTGGGTGGCTGTGGGTCCTGGGTAGCCATGGGTCCTGGGTGGCTGTGGGTGGCCATGGGTCCCTGGATGGCCATGGGTGGCCATGGGTCCCTGGGTGGCTGTGGGTCCTGGGTGGCCATGGGTCCATGGGTGGCTGTGGGTGGCCATGGGTCCCTGGGTGGCTGTGGGTCTATGGGTGGCCATGGGTCCCTGGGTGGCTGTGGGTGGCCGTGGGTCCCTGGATGGCCATGGGTGGCCATGGGTCCCTGGGTGGCTGTGGGTCCTGGGTGGCTGTGGGTCCTGGGTGGCCATGGGTCCATGGGTGGCTGTGGGTGGCCGTGGGTCCCTGGGTGGCCGTGGGTCTATGGGTGGCCATGGGTCCATGGGTGGCTGTGGGTGGCCGTGGGTCCTGGGTGGCCATGGGTCTATGGGTGGCCATGGGTCCATGGGTGGCTGTGGGTGGCCGTGGGTCCCTGGGTGGCTGTGGGTCTATGGGTGGCCGTGGGTCCCTGGGTGGCCGTGGGTCTATGGGTGGCCATGGGTCCATAGGTGGCTGTGGGTGGCCATGGGTCCCTGGGTGGCCATGGGTCCATGGGTGGCTGTGGGTGGCCGTGGGTCCTGGGTGGCCGTGGGTTGCAGGTGGCTGTGGGTAGCTGTGGGTCCATGGGTCCCAGGTGGCCATGGACGGCTGTAGGTCCCTGGATGGCCATGGGTCCTGGGTGGCCATGGGTGGCTGTGGGTGACCATGGGTGGCGGGTGGCTGTGGGTCCCAGGTGGCCATGGGTGGCTGTGGGTGGCGGGTGGCTGTGGGTCCCAGGGGGCTGTGGGTCCCAGGTGGCCATGGATGGCTGTAGGTCCCTGGATGGCCATGGGTCCTGGGTGACCATGGGTGGCGGGTGGCTGTGGGTCCCAGGTGGCCGTGGGTGGCCGTGGGTGGCGGGTGGCCATGGGTCATGGGTGGCCATGGGTCATGGGTGGCTGTGGGTGGCGGGTGGCTGTGGGTCCCAGGGGGCTGTGGGTCCCAGGTGGCCATGGATGGCTGTAGGTCCCTGGATGGCCATGGGTCCTGGGTGGCTGTGGGTGGCGGGTGGCTGTGGGTCCCAGGTGGCCGTGGGTGGCGGGTGGCCATGGGTCATGGGTGGCTGTGGGTGCTGGGTGGCTGTGGGTGGCGGGTGGCTGTGGGTCCCGGGTGGCCGCGGGTGGCCGCGGGTGCCAGCCTGCCGCCCCCCCAGAGGTGCAGCTGAAGCCGCGGCACCGTCCCCTGCGCCTGGTGCGGCAGTGGCCGGAGCTGCTGCTGCGCTTCAGCCTCGGCTCCCACGCCGACATCGCCCAGGGTGAGCCCCGCGCCCCGCCGGGGGGCCCCGGGGTGGGGGGTCCCCGGGGTGGGGCGGCCCCGGGGTGGGGTCCCCGGGGTGGGGGGTCCCTGGGCTGGGGGGGTCCCCGAGGTGGGGGGGTCCCTGGAGTCGGGGTTCCCCAGGGTGGCAGGGTCACCCTGGGGTGAGGGGGTCACTGGGCTGGGGGGTTCCCCAGGGTGGCAGGGTCACCCTGGGGTGGGGGGGTCCCCGGGGTGGGGCGGCCCCGCGGTGGGGGGTCCCCGGGGTGGGGGGTCCCCGGGGTGGGGCGGCCCCGGAGTGGGGGGGTCCCCGGGGTGGGGGGTCCCTGGGCCTGGGGGGTCCCCGAGGTGGGGGGGTCCCTGGAGTCGGGGGTCCCCAGGGTGGCAGAGTCACCCTGGGGTGAGGGGATCACTGGGCTGGGGGGTTCCCCAGGGTGGCAGGGTCACCCTGGGGTGGGGGGTCCCTGGGGTGGGGTTCCCGGGGGGGGTCCCCAGGGTGGGGGTCCCCGGGGCGGGGTCCCCGGACGCCGGGGTCCCCTCTCACGCCCCCCCGCCCCCCAGACGAGCCCTGCCTGCAGCTGCGCAGGAACGTCTTCTTCCCCAAGGGCAAGGAGCTGGAGGTGAGCGGGGCCGGGACCCCCACCTGCATGCGGGGTCCTGGGGGGGCCCCTGAGGGGGTCGCGGGGCGACGCGCGGGGTGACGGTGGGTCCCCGCAGCTGGAGGAGGAGGAGCTGCTGCGGCTGCTGTACGAGGAGGCGCGGGGGAACCTGCTGGGGGGGCGCTACCCCGTGGACCCCCCCGACGGGGAGGAGCTGGGGGCCCTGGCCTGCCGCCTGCGCCTGGGCCCCTTCCAGCCCGGCCGCCACACGGCCCACAGCCTGCGGTCAGCACCCGCCCCCGGCACCCCGACCCCGGCACCCCGACCCCGGCACCCCGACCCCCGGCACCTCGACCCCCAGCACCCCGACCCCGGCACCCCGACCCCCGGCACCTCGACCCCCGGCACCCCGATCCTGGCACCCCGACCCCCGACACCCCAACCCTGGCACCCGACCCCCGACACCCCGACCCCGGCACCTCGACCCCGGCACCCGACCCCCGACACCCCAACCCCCGGCACCTCGACCCCGGCACCCCGACCCCGACACCCCGACCCCGGCACCCCGACCCCAGCACCTCGACCCCCGGCACCTCGACCCCCGGCACCCCGACACCTGGCACCCCACCCGTGGCACCCCCACCCCTGGCACCCCACCCCTGGCACCCCACCCCATGGCCCCCCACCCCCCCAGCACCCACGCCGTGGCCCCAGTGCCCAGCCCCCCCCTCGCGCAGCCCCTCACGCCCTCCCCCCCCCAGGCCACTGCTGGGGGAGCTGCTGCCGCCACCCCCGGGGCGGGGGGGGCTGTGGGGGGCCCTGCGCCGGTGGGGCCCCCGCCCGCCCCCCCCCGAGGAGGGGCTGCTCCGGGCCTTCGCCCGCACCCCCGGCCCCCAGGCCCCCCCCGCCGCCCTCTACCGCGCCTTCCTGCGCCGCTGCCACGCCCTGCCCTACTACGGGTGAGTGGGGGCCCTGCCCCACGGACCCCCCCGCGGACCCCCAGGGACCCCGGGGACCCCAGCGCCTGGGCCCCAGGGACCCCCAGGGACCCCCGTGTCTGGGCCCCAGGGACCCCCACGGACGCCCAGGGACCCCAGTGTCCGGGCCCCACAGACCCCCAGGGACCCCTGGGGACCCCAGCATCTGGGCCCCACAGACCCCCAGGGACCCCCGGGGACCCCAGCATCCAGGCCCCACAGACCCCCAGGGACCCCCAGGGACCCCAATGTCTGGGCCCCAGGGACCCCCAGGGACCCCCAGAGACCGCAGCATCTGGGCCCCAATGGACCCCCGGGGACCCCAGCGTCTGGGCCCCACAGACCCCTAGGGACCCCCGGGGACCCCAGCGTCCAGGCCCCACAGACCCCCAGGGACCCCAATGTCTGGGCCCCAGGGACCCCCAGGGACCCCCAGGGACCCCCAGAGACCGCAGCATCTGGGCCCCAATGGACCCCTAGGGACCCCAGCGTCCCGGGCCCCACGGACCCCCAGGGACCCCAGTGTCCAGGGACCCCCAGGGACCCCAGCGTCCAGGCCCCAAGGACCCCCAGGGACCCCAGCGTCCGGGCCCCAGGGACCCCCAGGGACCCCAGCGTCCGGGCCCCAAGGACCCCCAGGGACCCCAGTGTCCAGGCCCCACAGCCACCCAGGGGACCCCGGTGTCCGGGCAGGGACGCCCCCCCGCTTGCGCCCCACAAGTGCACCCGGGGACCCAGGCATCCCCCCCCCCCCAGGTGCGCCTTCTTCCCGGGGGCCATCGACCGCCCCCCCGGGGGGCTGCTGGCCCGGGGGGGGCTGCGGCCCGTCAGCGTCGCCGTGGGGCTGGAGGGCGTCACCATCATCGACCCCCGGGAGAAGGTAACGGGGGGGGCTGCGGGGCAGGGTCGGTGCTGGGGGGGGTCTATGGGGCAGGATCAGGCCCGTAGTGGGGGCTGGGGGCGGGCTGGGGGCTGGGGGGCGGGTTGGGGGGCGTCACGGGGCAGGGGGGGACGCCGCGGGGCTGACCCCTGCCCCCCCAGCACGTGCTGCTGACGCTGACCTTCCCCGAGCTGTGCTGGGAGCTGGTGGGCGCCGTGGGGCAGGAGGGGGACGGCGCCGTGGGGCAGGAGGGGGACGCCGTGGGGCCCCCCCAGCTGTGGCTGGAGTTCGACGGCGACCACGAGGGTGCCCCCGTCAACCGCCTGCTGCGGGTGTTCTCCCCCCAGGTCAGACCCACGGCCGCGACCCACAGATCCCCACGGGGGGGGGGCGGGGGCGGTGGGGGAGCAGTGGGGCGCAGCTGGGCCCTCCCAGAGTGGTTGGGGGGCAGTGGGGAGCAGTTGGGGGGCAGTGGGGGCTGTTGGGGAGCAGTGGGGAGCAATTTGGGCCACTGGGGGCTGTAGGGGGGCACTTGTGGGGCAGTGGGGGGTGTTTGGGGGGCATTGGGGGGTATTGGGGAGCAGTTGGGGGGCAGCAGGGGGTGTTGGGGAGCAGTGGGGAGCAATTTGGGCCACTGGGGGCTGTTGGGGGGCACTTGTGGGGCAGTGGGGGGTGTTTGGGAGGCACTGGGGAGCAGTTGGGGGGCACTTGTGGGGCAGTGGGGGGTGTTGGGGGGCACTGGGGAGCAGTTGGGGGGCAGTGGGGGTTGTTGGGGGGCACTGGGGAGCAGTGGGGGGGCAATGGGGGGTGTTGGGAGGCACTGGGGAGCAGTGGGGGGGCAGTGGGGGGTGTTGGGGGGCACTGGGGAGCAGTGGGGGGGCAGTGGGGTTGTTGGGGGGCACTGAGGAGCAGTGGGGGGGCAGTGGGGGGTGTTGGGGGGCACTGGGGGGCAGTGGGGGGGCAATGGGGGTTGTTGGGGGCACTGGGGAGCAGTGGGGGGGCAGTGGGGGGTGTTGGGGGGCACTGGGGAGCAGTGGGGGGGCAGTGGGGGTTGTTGGGGGCACTGGGGAGCAGTTGGGGGGCAGCGGGGGGGGCGGGGGGCTCCGCGTGCTGACCTCGCCCGCAGGCAGAGCTGATGAGCGCCCTCATCGAGTGCTGCATCGAGCTGGGGGGGCCGGGCCCGCCCCCGCCCGCCCCGGGGCCGCCGCCCCCCCCCGCGACCGAGGCCGAGGCCGAGGCGGAGGCGGAGACCCCCGCGCGGGGCGCCCCCTTGCGGCGGCAGGAGAGCGTCACCCGCCCGCGCCTCCAGCGCCTGGCGACCATCGACTACGTGCAGGAGGGTGGGACGGGGGGCACGGGGGGGCCCGGGGGGGACCCGGGTGCGGGGGGGCACGGGGGGGGCCGGGGGAACGTGGGGGGGACCCTGGCATCGGGGGGGGGGAGGGGGGACCTGGGACTTGGGGGGCCCGCATGGCACCCGGGGGGGGGACACACACGGGGGGGTGGAGGCCTGCGCTGACCCCCCCGTGTGTCCCCCCCCAGGGCAGGAGCTGCGGCGGGTGAAGCCCCCCCGGCGCTCGGGGTCCTTCTTCGGGCGGGGGGGGGGCTCCTACACCCCCGTGTCAGGGGGGGCCGGGCTGGAGCAGGGCTGAGCCCCCCCCCTCCAGCGCAGACTGGGAGCACTGGGAGCTCCCCCCCGCTGGACTGGGGGTACTGGGAGCCCCCCCAGCGCAGACTGGGAGCACTGGGAGTCCCCAGCGAGGGACCTGACCCCGGAGGGACCCAGCCGTCTGGGACCCCCCCACCTTGTACCGACCCCCCCCGCACACTAATAAACTGCACAGGGACACGGGCGTCACCGTCACCCCCGGGCCCCCCCGCGGGTTTGGGGCCGATTCAGGGCGGTTTGGGACATCAGAGTGGTTTGGGGCAGATCAGGGCCGGTTTGGGGCAGATCGGGGCAGTTTGGAACTCGTTTGGGACGTTTTGGGGCGGTTTGGGGCAGATTTTAGGCTAATTCAGGGCAGTTTAAGGCTAATTCTGGGCATTTTGGGGCTAATTCAGGGTGGTTTGGGGCCGATGGGTGGGCAGCGTTGCCAAATGGCGGCCCCACGTGACGGCGGCCATTTTAGGGCTGGGGGGTGGACATGCGTGTGTGCGTGTCACGGGGGACACGCGTGTGTGCGTGTCACGGGGCCTCGTGTTTCACAGGGCAGCCTCCCCTCATTAGCGCTAACCTAACGAGCACCTCGACGCCGCCTGCACCTCGCTCACCCCGTAGCCTCCTTTGGGGCAAATCCAGCCGATTTAGGGTCGCTGCTCTCCTCTCCCGTCCAGCCTTCGCGGCCCTGGGCACAAAAACACCCCAAAATTCAACTATTTCACTGTTTAACCCCATTTTCCCCCTCGCTCCCCGCCAGCCAGGGGCTATTTTTAACCAACCGTACCGTATTGTTTTTACAAATAAAGCCCCAGAACACCCCCGGCTCTGCGGCAAAACTGCCTCAGCTCCAGGTAACTTTTTAAGGGAGAATCTGTGATTTGGGAAAGCTTCGTGCTCTGAAAGGGGGGTTTAAGTGTTATTGGGGCTTAAGTGACACGGGTGAACACCGGCTGTGAAATCGAGCAGGTTTACAAACCGAGAAGGGGGAAAACATGTAAATATTTGGGGAGATAAAGTAAACACTTCGGCGAATGGCTTCCTGAGGGAGACCGCGAGGACGCGCCGTCCCCTCCCCCCTTCCCTCAGAGGGAGGACGGGACGTCCTTGTGAGCGAACGCCATTTTGGGTCGGTGGAGCGGCTCGTTTCTGAATAAAATGGGGTTTTTCGGTTAGGGAACCGCCAGGGACGTGCCCCGGCGCTGGGCTGAGCGGCGGTTTCGGCGGCATTTGGGCCAAAAGTCGCGCTTTGCCCGAAGGACGGGCTCCGCGGCGGGAGGGCACCCATTTTCTGAGGTAAAATCAAGGGGGAAAGGGGTTTTTTTTTTTACTTTTTCGTCTCTCCCGGCTCCTCGCTGCAAGCGGGGGATGGGGCTCCGCGTCGGCTGAGCCCCCCCCCCAATTTGGGGGAGGGGAGGGAAGGAGCGAGCGCGCCCTGCGCCCGCCCCCGCCGCCGCCCCCGCGGCCACTGCGGCAGGAGAGGCGGGCGGGGCGGTGGGCGGGGCGAGCGGGGCGCATGCGCAGTGTCGCGCTGCGCCACCCGCAGCGGCCCGGCCGGCCGGCGCCGGTTAGAGCCGGCCGGGTCCGCGTCACCGCCGGCGCCGCCTCAGCGCGTATCCCTCCGCCGGCCGGGCCCGCCCCCCAAATGCCTGTTTTTTTGCCTGTAAATGGGCGTGGAGGAGGTATAAACTTAAAGTTAAAGCTCGGGGGGAGGGGGAGCGAAGGGGGGGAGGGGGTTTTGTGCCGTTTTAGCGGCGGTTTGGGGGTCCCCGGTTGGGATGAGTGCGAGGAACGCGGTACAGTACCCCTCTCCCCTCTTTCCTGAGGTAATTTTTGTGTGAAAAGTCGTTAAAAAGGGCTGGTTTCCAAGAGGGAGAAAAGCCTCAGGAAAAGGGTGCCTTCAGGATGCAAGAAGGGTGAGGAATTGGGGGGGTTCACCCCAAAACCCTGTGGAGAGCGGGCTGGGGAGGGAGGTGGAGGAGCCCCCACCTTGTGGGCTCAAAAAGGGGCTGACTGCCTAAAAGAAGCAGCTGAACAACTGCAGGTTTCAGCTTGCTGCTGTTTTTTGAGGCCTCCCCCACGGTTCTGCGCTGAGTCGGGGCCAAAATCTGTACCCTGGGCCTCAAAACCGGCTTAAATTGGCCTAATAATGCTGGCAGAGCTGTTGGGCCTCTTTTGGGCTCATTTTGAGGATTTTTAGTGCTATCCCAGTTAAAAAAACCCAATACGCTTTTTCACCCAGCAGTGCCTTCTTACTCTTTTTTTTTCTGATAAAACCCCGGGTTTTGGTGAAAACCAGGTTCACCTTTCCAATGGAAAATGCCTTAAAATGGACTCTCCAGGCCCACCCCTGAGGGAAAAACAGCTTTTGGGGGCATTTCCATGCAGAAACATGAACTCTGGCCATGTCGCAGCCGATAAAATAATTTTAAAGCTGAAATCGGGGGGGGTTGGGTGGGTATGTCCTTAAAAACAGCCAGAAATGGGCAAAAATCATCACTGAGGTGAATTCGCCCCCCAAAATACAGTTGTGAGCAAGGGGAGGCGTCTTCCTACAGCAGAAATGGTGGAAAAACCCTGGTTTTGTGGGTCTTAGTGGCAGAATAATGCAACAAAATAATAATAACAGCAAAACGTCTTCTCCCGCAGGAAACGCCCTGGAAACGCGGTGGAAAAACTCGCCCTGTGCCTGCTGAATGCCTCGTTGGCTTCGTCAGCGGCTTTAATTAGCCCTGGATCGGCTTTAATTACAGGTTTCGGGGCGGGGGGGTGTCCTCTCCGCCAGCACTTTTGGGGTGTCGTTTCCTGCCCGGAAACACCTCAAAATGCCACAAAAGGGGATTTTTTTTTTCACCAGATTGACAACAGGCTGTGCCATGACTCAGCACAGCCTTGAAATTGTGTGAAATGCAGAGATTTTTGGTGTATTTTCATGGAAAGGAAGAAGTCAAAAAGGGCTGTTTAGGCTTTGCTAGAAAGGGGAGAAAATAATTGTAAAAAAAAAAAAAAAGGTTTGTTCAGGCTTTGCTAGAAGTGGTCAAAATATTTATTAAAAAAAGGGTTGTTTGGGCTTTTCTGGAAAGGGGTGAAGATAAATGTTAAAAAAGGGTCGTTTGAGCTTTGCTGGAAACAAGGGAAATAGGTGAAAAAAAGGGTTTCTGGGGTCTGTGTGTCCCCCTCAAGAGCCAAGCAGCGCTCCCCTTTCTTCCCGAGATTCGTGACCGTTTTGGGGAGAAAAGGAGCCTTTTTTGGAAGGGCCCGGACCCATGACGCAGCAAGAGCAAAAACGATGTTAGATATTACTAAATAACAAGAATGCTCTAAAATCGTCCAGAAAGGTCAGAGCGGGGTTTTTTTGTCCAGAAGAGGCAAAATCGAGCAAAAAGTTGGTGTTAAATTTAACCATTTTCATGCTAAAACAGACGGGGCGGCCGACTGCCTCCCACTGCCGGGATGATTTATGGGGAAAAAAAGAAAAAAAAGAAAAAGGAAAAAAAAAAAAAAAGAAGAGGAGGTTTTTTCGCATGCTGGAACAGGATTGATTTTTTTTGGCCGCTGCCCTTTTTTGGCGATTTTGGGGACTATTTCTTTGGCCCCCCCGCGGAGGCGGCTGCGGCAGCGCTGACGTGGATCGGCTTTATAACGGGGGGGCCCAGCGCGGGCGGGCGGCTCTGCGAGGAAACAGCCCCAAATCGCGATTAATTCTTGCGGTAACGGCGATTCCCTCGGCGGGAAGAGCCAGAGCCGGCTGCGGCGCTTCTCCGGCGGTGAAAAAAGCTCTTAAAGCTGCTTTATTTTTAAAAAAAAGCTCTTAAAGCTGCTTTATTTAAAGAAAAAATGATGGGAAAGCTGTTTCCTGTAAAGAAAAAAAAGCTCTTAAAGCTGTTTTCTTTTTCTGAATTCTTAAAATCTGGCAATTCAATCGCTTGGGAAAGCCGGAGCGAGCTTGGGTACTTTTTTTAATGAAAAGCTCTCAAAGCTGCTTTATTAAAAAAAAAAAAGCTCTTAAAGCTGTTTTCTTTTTAAAAAAGCTCTTAAAGCTGTTTTATTTTTTAAAAACTAAGCTCTTAAAGCTGTTTTCTTAAAAAAACGAAGCTCTTAAGGCTGTTTTCTTTTAAGAAAGAGAAGCTTTCGAAGCAGTTTTATTTTTTTTAATTCTTAAAATACTGTCATTTGATAGTTTAGAAAAGCCGGAGCGAGCTAGGGCGCTTTTTTAATGAAAAAAAGCTTTCAAAGCTGCTTTACTTTTTTTTAAAAAAAAAAAGCGCTCTTAAAGCTGTTTTCTTTTAAAAAAAGCTCTTAAAGCTGTTTTAAGTTTTTTTAACAAGCTCCTAAAGCTGCTTTCTTTAAGGAAAAGCTGTTACAGCTTTTTTCCTTGTTTCTCCTACGAAGCAGCGCCGGGCCGGGGGAGCGCAGGTTGGGTGCGGGTGTGGATGTTTCGGGAGAGTTTGGGGTGAAATGCGGCATTTTAAGACAAGACAGAAGATTGCTGGCAAAGGAAGATGGATTGAGAGAGGAGATAATTGGGGGAAAAAAAGGAAAAATCAAGAGCGAAGATAAACCTTGGCAGGGAGCGAGATTAACGGCTTGAAGAGAGAAATGAGGGAGTTCAATTTTTTTTTTTTTCCCCCAGCCGGGGCCGCTGGGGGAAAAAAAGGACTTTTTTGGTAAAAGGCGGCGGCTGGTGGCCGGGAAGGAGGCGCTGGGCAGGGCAACCACGGGGAAGAGGAGAAAGAAGTGAGAAAAGAGGAAAAAAGAGAGAAAAGAGGAAAAAAAAAAGAGCCAGGGCAAGTTGGCGAAGCTGGAGGAAATAAATCTTAAAAATTAAGAGCCCGTGGAGATGGGTGAAGCTGGAGGAGAAAATAGAGGGGAAAAAAGAGAGAAAAGAGAGAAAAAAGAGAGAAAATAGAGGAGAAAAGAGAGAAAAACAGAAAATAGAGAAAAGAAAAAATAATCTGCTGGAAATTGGAGAAGATAGAAAAAAAAGAAAAATCAGAGGAGCCGGTGGAAATTGGTGAAGCTAGAGGAGGAAAGAGGAAAAAAACCAGGCAAAAATGAGAAAAAAGAAAGAAACAAAAGAGGAGAAAAAAAAAAAGAGAAAAAATAAAAGAGGAAAGAGATGAAAGAGAAAAAAATAAAGGAGAAAAAAAAAGGAGAAAGGAAAAAAATAAAGGAGAAAAGAGAAAAAAATACGAGAAAAGAGAAAAAATAAAAGAAAATAGAAGAGGAAGTAGAGGGAAAAAAAAGACAAATAAGAAAATGAGGATAAAAGAAAAGAGGAGGAAATAGAGAAAAGAGAAGCGAAGCCAGTGGAAACTGGTGAAACCGGAGAAACTAAATTTATAAAAATGAAGGAAAAAGAAGCAGGAGCCGGAGGAAGGTGGAGAGAGGGAAGAGGCGAGAAAAGAGCCGGTGGAGCAGGAGGAAATTTTAAGGAATTTAAGGAAAAAAACCCCAAACCGGAGCCGGAGCTGGTGGGGCTGGAGGAGGAACTGGCCGGAGGCGGCAGCTGGGTGAGGCCCTTCCCCCCGCTCGTTTTGGGGGGATTCGGGGGGTTTTGGGGGGAGGGGGGGCTCTTGTCGTTGCAGGCGCCGCGGCCGTCGCCCCCACTCCCCCCTTTTTTCTATAAAAACCCCAAGAAACGGGGAAAAATCCCCCCAAACCCCACTCCAGCATCACCAGGCTCCGGCTGTAGCGCTCCGTAGGTCCCGCCTGTCGCCGCAGAGTAAGTGATGAAAAATCTCTTCTTTTTCCCCCAAAAAGGCGACGCGCGGGAGGGGACGGCCGAAACTCTCTGGAAAAGGGGAAAACAGGAAAAAACATGGTTGTTTTTGTGGGGGCGGGGGGTGTGTTTGTCTCGAGTGTTTTTCCCCCCTCAGGAAGGCAGCAAAACGCAGGAAAAAAAAAAGGCAAATAACGGTGAGAAAAATGCCAAGGAAAAATAAAAAGAGACCCCGGGTCTCAGGATTTTACCAAAAAAGGCAAATCCGCACCCAAAGCGCACTCAGGAGCTTTTCTGCAGGGATCTTTGAGGATAAAAACACTGATTTGATTAATGTGGAGCCGGTCAGAAGTAAGATTTTCATTTAATTTGGGTTTTTTGGGGCGTTTCCATTGGTTTCTGGCTGGTGGAGCTGGGTCAGGGTCCGGCCCGAGGGCGTGGGGGGGGCGGCGCGTTTTGGGCTTGTTTCCGGCCTTTCCGCAGATGCAGAGGTAGGAGGCAGCTTGGAAGAAAAGCCGCTTTTTTCCCCCAAAACGGAACTGGAAAATCAGGATTGCGGCTCGTGCCGAGCGTCCCCAGGAGCTTCCCTTAGGAAAAAATAACGTAAAAAACCCCCCAAACTCCCCCAAAACGCTCGGCGGGGGAGGGGGACGGAGCCGGGCGGGGGGGTGCAATAATTGTATTTTCAGGTTTTCTCCATAAGCAGCAGCAGGATGATTAAATTTAGGCTTTTTCCCCCAAAACGAGCTGTAAGTGTAGGAGTGAGCGAGGGGGGAGCAAAAAAAATTGAGGCAAAAACCCCCAAATCGCTTCATCTGCGACGGTGGCAAGTACCCTCGGCGCGCCCCCAACCCCCCTTCACCAAAATCGCCCGGTTTGGGGTCGGGGGGGAGGAGCTGCGGATTTGGGGCGTTTCCGGCCGTTTTCGGTGTCGCGGGGGTGTCGGGGCGCGGTTGTACCGGTGGGGGGAGCACTGGGTCCCCCCAAATGCGCCGCGTGGCATGTTTGCGCCCCCCCAACCCCGTCACCCTCCCTCCTGGCGCGGAGCGATGCGAAAAACGATGGGTTTTATGGATAAATGCGAAAAAACGGGCTTTTTTTACCGCTTTTACCCCAAAAGGTGGCTGACGGGGCGGGGGGGGCTGTGTCTCGCAGGTGTTTTTTCCAGACCCCCCGGCCGGCGCCCGCACCCGCCGCTCCTGCGCCTCCGACTGTAAAGCCGAGGATTCGTAGCCTCAAGCCGCCAGATCGGGGCAAAAAAGCCCCCAAAAGGGTCTGCAGAGACACGTAGGGATTGAGAAAAAAAAAAAAAAAAGGGTATTTCTGCTGCTTTCACCCCAAAAAGTGGGAAATTCCGGCCGGATTTGGGCGCCATGGGGGCGGCGCAGTTTCACCCCGGGCGGGTTTTGCCGCTTTCCCCCCCCAGATCCCCAAATGTGAAAACAAAAAAACCCCAAAAAGGCCAAAACTGCCCTGAAACGTGCAGCGAGTGCCGTTGGCCGGGCCCAGCCCCCAAACTGGGATTTGTAGTGAAAAACGTGGGGTTTTTAAAAAAAAAAAAAAAAAGCTTAGTCAGCGCTTTCGCATGTTGCCTGGGGAGGGGGGAGGCTTTTTTTAACCTTTTTCCCAGGTTTTTTCCCCGAAACGATAGGAGTGAGGAGAAGCCGCAGAATTTTTTGGGGTAGGGAAGAGCTCGGTCGCTCCGGCTGCTCCGGCTGTTGTTCCCGGTGTTGTTCCGATCGTTGTTGTTGTTGTTGTTGTTGTTCTTTCTCTCCCCTCCCCCGCTCTCCCCCCCGCCCTCGACGCAGCGACAGTGCCTAAAACGGTCTCGATCCGCCCCAAAATGGACCATTGGGTACCAAAAATGACTAAAAACTAGAAATGCCCCCCAAAATAAGAGGCAGGAAAGGTGAGCGAGCGGAGTAAGTACCGGCGGGGCCCCTCCACGCCCGGGACGCACCCGACCCAAAATCCCGCTTTCTGAGCCCATTTTGCGCCCGGGATGCGAGCCCGACCCAAAATCCCGCTTTCTGAGCCCATTTTGCGCCCGGGACACATGCGCGACCCAAAATCCCGCTTTCTGAGCCCATTTTGCGCCCGGGACACATGCGCGACCCAAAATTCCGCTTTCTGAGCCCATTTTGCGCCCGGGATGCGAGCCCGACCCAAAATCCTGCTTTCTAAGCCCGTTTTGCAATGGGGACGCATGCCCAACCCAAAATCCCGCTTTCTGAGCCCGTTTTGCGCCCGGGATGCGAGCCCCACCCAAAATCCCGCTTTCTGAGCCCATTTCGCGTCCGGGACGCATGCCCGACCCAAAATGCTGCTTTCTGAACCCATTTCGCGCCCGGGACGTGTGCCTGACCACCCCCCCTTTCTGAGCCCGTTTTGCGCCGGGGAAGCGCCCCGGCCCCAACCCCTCACTTCTTTTAGTTAAACCCCCCCAAACCACCCCCCCCCCCCCAAAAAAGCCCCCCGGGGAGGCCCCGCCCCCAGGTTGCTTTTTTGGGGCAGTTTCCTGCTTTTCTGGCAGTTCGGGGGCGCGGCCCCCGGCCGCCGGCGGGGCGGAGCTGCGGGGTGGTGCTGGTTTGGGGCGCAGGACGCGCGGCCCCGAGGTTTTTCTTTTCCTGAGAGAACGCCGTTGTCTCAGGTTTTGCTTTTTCTCCTCCGCACCCAAAAAGGCCAAAAAAAAGCAAAAGGCGCCGGTGGGGGCACCCCCGGGGACCCCCCCGGGGCGGGGTTCGACCCCCCGCGGCGCCCGCTGCCGGCCTGGCTCCTCCTGTCGCGACGGGGACCCCTGTTTCTCGAGGGCCCCCGCCTTGCTTTGGGGACCCCCCCGTATCGTGACAGGGACCCCCATATCGTGATAGGGACCCCTGTATCGCGACAGCACCCCTGTTTCTCTAGGGCCCCCGCCTTGCTTCGGGGAACCCACGATGTGGGGATGAGGCGACCCCGTGTCATGACAGGGACCCCACATGGCCACGGGGGCCCCTTTTTGCAGTAGGGACCCCCCATATCGCGACAGGGACCCCATATCGCGAGAGGGCCCCTCTGTTTCTCTAGGGCCCCCACTTTGCTTTGGGGAACCCACGACACGGGGATGGGGTGATCCTGCGTCGTGACGGGAGCCCCATATCGTGACGGGGGCCCCATGGCTCTTCGAGAACTCCATACCACGGCAGGAACCCCTGCCTGAAGAGCAATATCGTGATGGGAACCCTGTATCGCGACAGAGACCCTATATCATGACGCGGACCCCGTGGTGCTTCGAGGACTCCGTACCATGACGGGGACCCCATATGGCTTTGAAGACGCCACGTCACGACAGACCCCATATCGTGACAGGGGCCCCGTATCGCGACGGGGACCCCCGTTGACCAATAAACCTGCTGAGACCTGACCGGCCTCGTGTCGTCCCTGGTGCTGGGGGGGGGCGGGGGCGGGGATGACGCGGGGGGCGACGTCACGGGGCTGTGACACCGCCGGCCTGTCGCTGAGACCCGCTACAACGTCAGTGTCCGTTCCCTGTGACGTCACTGCCTGTTCCTGCCAGGCTGGCGGCCTGTTGGTGACGCCACTGCCGCGTGTCCCTCACGCCCCCCTCCCCGGCCCCGCCCCTCGCCCCTCCCCGGCCCCAGAGGCTCCGTCTCTGACTCCTTCCTCGGCTCCGCCCCTTCCCCGGCCCCTCCCCTCGCTCCTCCCCTTCCCCGCGCGGCTCCGCCCCTGACTCCACCCCCGCCTCCCGGTGGCGGCCTCGTCCGTGACTCCACCCCCGTCTCCCGCTCGCGGCCCCGCCCCGGCTCCACCCCCGTCCCCCAGGCTCCTCCCCAGGCCCCACCCCCGCCCCAGGCACCTCCCCCGGCCCCACCCCCGCCCCAGGCTCCTCCCCAGGCCCCACCCCCGCCCCAGGCTCCTCCCCAGGCTCCACCCCCGCTCCAGGTCCCGCCCCCTGGTCCGCCACCGGATCCTCCCGCCCGGCGCCGCCGCCGCCTCCTCCGGGCCCGCTCCGGCCTCGGCCCCCCGGACCCCCGGGACCCCCCGGGCCCGCCGGGCCCCCCGGCCCCCGCGATGTGGCTCTTCTCCCGGGACCCGGTGCGGGATTTCCCCTTCGAGCTGGGCCCGCCCGACACCGACCCGGACCTGGACCCGGACCCGGACCCGGCCCCGGCGGCGGACGCGGCCCCGGCCCCGCTCTGGCGGCTGCTGCGGGGGCGGCGAAAGGTGGGGGCGTCGCGTCCACGTCGTGTCCCCAGGGCCCCCCGGTCCCCCTCCCCGGGTCCCCGCCGTGTCCCCGTGTCCCCAGGGCCCCCTGCCCCGGCCCGAGCCCCATCTCCCCGTACCCCCCCAAGTCCCCAAGTCCCCCTGCCCCCACCCCCATCCCCAAGTCCCCCATCCCCATGTCCCCATGTCCCCCCTGTCCCCCTGCCCCATGTCCCCATGTCCCCCCTGTCCCCCTGCCCCATGTCCCCACGTCCCCCCATGTCCCCCATCCCCATGTCCCCATGTCCCCCCCTGTCCCCCTGCCCCAAGTCTCCCTGCCCCATGTCCCCATGTCCCCCCCTGTCCCCCTGCCCCAAGTCCCCCTGCCCCAAGTCCCCCTGCCCCATGTCCCCCCCTGTCCCCCTGTCCCAAGTCCCCCTGCCCCATGTCCCCCCCGTCCCCCTGCCCCATGTCCCCATGTCCCCCCCGTCCCCCTGCCCCATGTCCCCATGTCCCCCCATGTCCCCCATCCCCATGTCCCCATGTCCCCCCCTGTCCCCCTGCCCCAAGTCCCCCTGCCCCATGTCCCCATGTCCCCATGTCCCCATGTCCCCCGCTGTCCCCCATCCCCAGCCCATGTCCCCCGCTGTCCCCCTGCCCCATGTCCCCATGTCCCCCCTGTCCCCCTGCCCCATGTCCCCATGTCCCCCCCTGTCCCCCTGTCCCAAGTCCCCCTGCCCCATGTCCCCATGTCCCCCCATGTCCCCCTGCCCCATGTCCCCCCTGTCCCCCTGCCCCAAGTCCCCCCGCGTCCCCCTGCCCCCCCACGTCCCCCTGCCCCCCCGTGTCCCCCCACGCCCCCCGCGCCCCGTCTCCACGGTGTCCCCGTGTCCCAGGCGGACGGGGCGCCGGTGTCGGTGTTCGCCCACAGCCTGGGGACGGGGGACGCGGCCGCCACCCCCCTGGCCCGGGCGGCCCTGCGGCGCCTGCGCAGCCTGCGGCACCCCAGCGTCCTGGGCTACCTCGACAGCCTGGAGGTGACCTGGGGGGGACGGGGGAGGGCAGGGACATAGGGGCAGGGCACAGGAACGGGGGGACACAGAGACGGGGGGATGTGGGGGTACAGGGGGATGTGGGGGACACGAGGGGAGAGGGGGACGGGGGGAGACGTGGGGGTGCTGTAGGGGTGCAGGGGGACATGGGAGGACACGGGGACATGGGGGGGACATGGGGATGTGGGGGGATGTGGGAGGATGTGGGGGGGATACAAGGGGACACTGGGGGGCGCGGGGCGTATGAGGGGGACACGGGGATGTGGGGGGATGCGAGGACAGCGTGAGGATGCAGAGGGACATGGGGGGACAGGGGGACGTGGGAGGACATGGGGGTACATGGGGACATGGGGGGATGTGGGGGGACAAGGGAGAGGGGGACGTGGGGGGACATGGGAACATGGGGGGGACGAGGGGGGACGGGGGGACATGGGGAGATGTGGGGGGGATACAAGGGGACACGGGGGACAGGGATACGGGGGGACGCGGGGGGACACGTGGATGTGGGGGGACCCGGGAGGATGCGGGGACAGTGGGGGGACAGGGTGGCATGGGGGGTGTGGGGGGACGCGTGGGGCCGTGGGGGGACCCGGGGGGACGCGGTGACGCGTGGGGTGCGTGTGGTGACGTCCGGGCCCCCCCAGACGGAGCAGTGCCTGTACCTGGTGACGGAGGCGGTGACGCCGCTGCGCCGGCACCTGCGGCTGCGGCCCCCGACGGGCGACCTGGGGGAGCAGGAGGTGGCCTGGGGGCTGCACCAGCTCCTGGTGAGGGGCGGGGGGGCCCTGGGATCCGGGGGGGCCCTGGGATCCAGGGGGGGACCCAGGGATGGGGGGGGGCCCAGGGGATCATGGGGGGACCCTGGGATCGGGGAGGGACCCAGGGATCTGGGGGAGACCCAGGCATTCAGGGGGACCCTGGGACGTGGGGGGGACCCAGGTGTTTGGGGGAACTCAGGGATCTGGGGGGGACCCAGGGATCTGGGGGGGATCCTGGGATCTGGGGGGGACCCAGGCATTCGGGGGGACCCTAGGATGTGAGGGGGACCCAGGGATCTGAGGGAGGAACCAGGGATCTAGGGGGGACCCTGGGATCTGGGGGGGGACCCAGGGATCTGGAGGGGATCCTGGGATCTGGGGGGGATCCAGGCATTCGGGGGGACCCTGGGATGTGGGGGGGACCCAGGTGTTTGGGGGAACTCAGGGATCTGGGGGGACCCAGGGATCTGGGGGGGACCCAGGGATCTGGAGGGGATCCTGGGATCTGGGGGGGACCCAGGGATCTGGGGGGGACCCAGGCATTCGGGGGGACCCTGGGATGGGGGGGACCCAGGGATCTGGGGGAGACCCAGGGATCTGGGGGAGACCCAGGCATTCAGGGGCACCCTGGGATGTGGGGGGAACCCAGGTGTTTGGGGGGACCCAGGAATCTGGGGGGGACCCAGGCATCCGGGGGGACCCTGGGATGGGGGGGGACCCAGGGATCTGGGGGGGGACCCAGGGATCTGGGGGGGATCCTGGGATCTGGGGGAGACCCAGGCATTCGGGGGGACCCTGGGATGGGGGGACCCAGGTGTTCGGGGGGACTCAGACGTTCGGGGGGGGACCCAGGCGCCCGGGGGGGTCCCCCATCGCCCGGGGGGTCCCCGATCCCGGCTGGGTGCTCCCCCAGACGGCGCTGTCCTTCCTGGGGGGCTCGGGGCTGGTGCACCACGCGCTGGGGCTGGACGCCGTCTTCGTCGACCCGGGGGGCGACTGGAAGCTGGGGGGGCTGGAGCGGGTGGCGGCCGCCAGCGAGGGGGTCCCCCCCCGGCCCCCCGGCGTCCCCCCCCAGCCCCAGGACCCCCCCGAGCTCAGCGACTCCTCCCGAGGGCAGGGTGAGCCCTGGTGAGTGATGGGGGGACGTGGGGGGGCAGGGGGACACGGGGGGTCATGGGGGGACACGGGGGGGGACCTGGGGCCTGGGGGGGACATGGGGCCTGGGGGGGACATGGGGACGTGGGGGGTCATGGAGGGGACACGGGGTCATGGGGACATGTGGGCTCATGGGGGGACGTGGGGGGTGGTGGGGGGACATGGGGGACACAATGGGGGGACACGGGACAGCATGGGGGGGCACAGAGGGTCCTGGGGGGGGACACGAGGCCTGGGGAGGGACATGGGGGGCACGGGGCTGGGGGGAGGCAGCCGTGGGGGGCTCGGGGGGGACGGAGGGGAGCGGGGGTCCCCGCGTCCCCGCGCTGCCACGGCTGTCCCCAGGGCGGGGGACATGTGGCGCCTGGGCTGCCTCATCTGGGAGGTCTTCAACGGGCCCCTCCCCCGGCCCGGCGCCCTGCGCAGCTTCGGCAAGGTCAGGCCGGCAGCGGGGTCCCCCCCACCTGGATCCCCCAAAATCCTGGGTCCCCCAAAACGCCTGGGTCCCCCTGGACACCTGGGGTCCCCCCCCAGGGTCCCCCAAAACACCTGGGTCCCCCCTGGGTCCCTGGGCCCCTCCCGCCCAACAGGGTCCCCCAAAACACCTGGGTTCCCCCAGACACCTGGGGTCCCTCCCACCCAACAGGGTCCCCCAAAACACCTGGGTCCCCCCTGGGTGCCAGGGCCCCCCACACCACTGGGTCCCTCCCGCCCAGGGTCCCCCAAAACACCTGGGTCCCCTCTGGACACCTGGGGTCCCCCCCCAGGGTCCCCCAAAACACCTGGGTCCCCCCTGGGTCCCTGGCCCCCCCCCCCCCCAGGGTTCCCCAAAACACCTGGGTCTCCCCTGGGTCCCCCCTGGGTCCCTGGCCCCCCCACACCACCGGGTCCCCCCCGGGTGCCTGCCCCCCCCCCCGCCGG
Source organism: Calonectris borealis (assembly GCF_964195595.1). NCBI lineage: Eukaryota > Metazoa > Chordata > Aves > Procellariiformes > Procellariidae > Calonectris > Calonectris borealis. The sequence goes on along the minus strand of NC_134348.1, from coordinate 675,200 downwards.
GTCCCCCCCGAGGCCGGGGTCCCCCTGACCCCCGTCCCCCGTCCCCAGCTGCCGGCGGGGCTGGTCCCCCCCTTCTGCGAGCTGGTGGCCGCGGAGCCCTCGGCGCGGCCGGGGCCGGGGCAGCTCCTGCAGCGCCTGCAGCGCCCGGGGGCCTTCCTCGCCTGCCCCCTCGTCCACACCGGCCTCTTCCTCGAGCAGTTCCAGGTCTGTGGCACCGGCCCCGTCGTCATCCTCGTCTGCGTCACTGTCCCCCCATCGTCATCCTCCTCCCCGTCCCCTCGTCCCCATCCCCGTCCCTCCATCCTCATCCCCGTCCCCTCCTCCCCGTCCTCATCCTCGGTGCCCCATCCCTGTCCCCTCCATCCCTGTCCTCTCTCTGTCCCCTCCGTCCCTGTTCCCTCCATCCCTGTCCCCGTCCCTGTCCCCATCCCTGTCCCTCCATCCCCGTCCCCTCATCCCCATCCTCATCCTCGGTGCCCCAGCTTTGTCCCCATCCCTGTCCCCATCCCTGTCCCTCCATCCTCATCCTCATCTTCATCCCTGTCCCCTTCTCCCCATCTTTATCCTCGGTGCCCCGGCTTTGTCCCCCTCCCTGTCCCCATCCCTGTCCCCATCCCTGTCCCTCCATCCTCATCCTCATCTTCATCCCTGTCCCCTTCTCCCCATCTTTATCCTCGGTGCCCCGGCTTTGTCCCCATCCCTGTCCCCATCCCTGTCCCCATCCCTGTCTTCTCCATCCCTGTCCCCATCCCTGTCCCTCCATCCTCATCCTCATCTTCATCCCTGTCCCCTTCTCCCCATCTTTATCCTCGGTGCCCTGGCTTTGTCCCCATCCCTGTCCCCATCCCTGTTCCTCCATCCTCATCCTCATCTTCATCCCTGTCCCCTTCTCCCCATCTTTATCCTCGGTGCCCCGGCTTTGTCCCCATCCCTGTCCCTGTTCCTGTTCCTCCATCCTCATCCTCGTCTTCATCCCTGTCCCCTTCTCCCCATCTTTATCCTCGGTGCCCCGGCTTTGTCCCCATCTCTGTCCCCATCCCTGTCCCCATCCCTGTCTTCTCCATCCCTGTCCCCATCCCTGTTCCTCCATCCTCATCCTCATCTTCATCCCTGTCCCCTTCTCCCCATCTTTATCCTCGGTGCCCTGGCTTTGTCCCCATCCCTGTCCCCATCCCTGTCCCCTCCATCCCTGTCCCATCCCTATCTCCCCCATCCCTGTCCCACCCATCCCTGTCCCCATCCCCGTCCCCCTCATCCCTGTCCCCTCCCCGCGCCCCCGCCCCCCGGCCCAGCCCCGTCCCCTGACGCCCCCCCCGCAGGTGCGGGACCCCTCGGAGCGCCGGGCCTTCCTGCAGGAGCTCGGCGCCCGCCTGGAGGCGCTGCCCGGCCCCTTCCGGCGCCACAAGCTGCTGCCCCGGCTGCTGGCGGCCCTGCGCTTCGGCAGCGCCGACGCCAGCGCCCTGCCGCCCCTGCTCAAGGTGGGGTCCCCCCCTGTGCCCCCCAGCGCCCTGCCGCCCCTGCTCAAGGTGGGGTCCCCCCCTGTGCCCCCCAGCGCCCTGCCGCCCCTGCTCAAGGTGGGGTCCCCCCCTGCACCCCCCGCGCCCTGCCGCCCCTGCTCAAGGTGGGGTCCCCCCCTGTGCCCCCCTGCACCCCCCGCCAGCGCCCTGCCGCCCCTGCTCAAGGTGGGGTCCCCCCCGTGCCCCCCGCCAGCGCCCTGCCGCCCCTGCTCAAGGTGGGGTCCCCCCCTGTGCCCCCCGCCAGCGCCCTGCCGCCCCTGCTCAAGGTGGGGTCCCCCCCGTGCCCCCCGCCAGCGCCCTGCCGCCCCTGCTCAAGGTGGGGTCCCCCCCTGTGCCCCCCGCCAGCGCCCTGCCGCCCCTGCTCAAGGTGGGGTCCCCCCCGTGCCCCCCGCCAGCGCCCTGCCGCCCCTGCTCAAGGTGGGGTCCCCCCCCTGCACCCCCCGCGCCCTGCCGCCCCTGCTCAAGGTGGGGTCCCCCCCTGTGCCCCCCGCGCCCCCCGCCAGCGCCCTGCCGCCCCTGCTCAAGGTGGGGTCCCCCCCGTGCCCCCCGCCAGCGCCCTGCCGCCCCTGCTCAAGGTGGGGTCCCCCCCTGTGCCCCCCGCCAGCGCCCTGCCGCCCCTGCTCAAGGTGGGGTCCCCCCCGTGCCCCCCGCCAGCGCCCTGCCGCCCCTGCTCAAGGTGGGGTCCCCCCCTGTGCCCCCCGCCAGCGCCCTGCCGCCCCTGCTCAAGGTGGGGTCCCCCCCGTGCCCCCCGCCAGCGCCCTGCCGCCCCTGCTCAAGGTGGGGTCCCCCCCCTGCACCCCCCGCGCCCTGCCGCCCCTGCTCAAGGTGGGGTCCCCCCCCTGCACCCCCCGCCAGCGCCCTGCCGCCCCTGCTCAAGGTGGGGTCCCCCCCTGCACCCCCCGCCAGCGCCCTGCCGCCCCTGCTCAAGGTGGGGTCCCCCCCTGCACCCCCCGCCAGCGCCCTGCCGCCCCTGCTCAAGGTGGGGTCCCCCCCTGCACCCCCCGCCAGCGCCCTGCCGCCCCTGCTCAAGGTGGGGTCCCCCCCTGTGCCCCCCGCGCCCCCCGCCAGCGCCCTGCCGCCCCTGCTCAAGGTGGGGTCCCCCCCCTGCACCCCCCGCCAGCGCCCTGCCGCCCCTGCTCAAGGTGGGGTCCCCCCCTGCACCCCGCGCCCCCCGCCAGCGCCCTGCCGCCCCTGCTCAAGGTGGGGTCCCCCCCGTGCCCCCCGCCAGCGCCCTGCCGCCCCTGCTCAAGGTGGGGTCCCCCCCTGTGCCCCCCGCCAGCGCCCTGCCGCCCCTGCTCAAGGTGGGGTCCCCCCCGTGCCCCCCGCCAGCGCCCTGCCGCCCCTGCTCAAGGTGGGGTCCCCCCCTGCACCCCCCGCCAGCGCCCTGCCGCCCCTGCTCAAGGTGGGGTCCCCCCCTGCACCCCCCGCCAGCGCCCTGCCGCCCCTGCTCAAGGTGGGGTCCCCCCCTGCACCCCGCGCCCTGCCGCCCCTGCTCAAGGTGGGGTCCCCCCCTGCACCCCGCGCCCTGCCGCCCCTGCTCAAGGTGGGGTCCCCCCCTGCACCCTGCGCCCTGCCGCCCCTGCTCAAGGTGGGGTCCCCCCTGCACCCCCCGCCAGCGCCCTGCCGCCCCTGCTCAAGGTGGGGTCCCCCCCCTGCACCCCCCACCAGCGCCCTGCCGCCCCTGCTCAAGGTGGGGTCCCCCCCTGCACCCCGCGCCCCCCGCCAGCGCCCTGCCGCCCCTGCTCAAGGTGGGGTCCCCCCCCTGCACCCCGCGCCCTGCCGCCCCTGCTCAAGGTGGGGTCCCCCCGCGCCCCCCGCCAGCGCCCTGCCGCCCCTGCTCAAGGTGGGGTCCCCCCCTGCACCCCCCGCCCTGCCGCCCCTGCTCAAGGTGGGGTCCCCCCCTGCACCCCGCGCCCTGCCGCCCCTGCTCAAGGTGGGGTCCCCCCCTGTGCCCCCCGCGCCCCCCGCCAGCGCCCTGCCGCCCCTGCTCAAGGTGGGGTCCCCCCCCTGCACCCCGCCAGCGCCCTGCCGCCCCTGCTCAAGGTGGGTCCCCCCGCGCCCCGCGGGCCCCCCGTCACCCGCCGCCCGCCCGCAGGTGGCGAAGGCGCTGGACCCCCCCGAGTACCAGGAGCGCATCGTCCCCGTCATCGTGCGCCTCTTCTCCTCCCCGGAGCGGGCGCTGCGCCTGCAGCTGCTGCAGCAGGTGGGGCGGGGGCACGAAGGGGGTCCCTGTCCCGGGGGGGCAACATGGGGGTCCTTGTCCCGGGGGGGGCAACATGGGGGGCTTGTGCCGGGGGGGGCGAATGGGGGTCCCTGTCCCGGGGGGGGCAACATGGGGGGCTTGTCCCTGGGGGGGGCAATGGGGGGGCTTGTGCCGGGGGGGGGCACGAATGGGGGGGCTTGTGCCGGGGGGGGGCATAAATGGGGGTCCTTGTGCCTGGGGGGGGGCAAGGGGGGCTTGTGCGGGGGGGGCATAAATGGGGGGGCTTGTCCCTGGGGGAGGCAACACGGGGGGCCTTGTGCCTGGGGGGGGCAATGGGGGGGCTTGTGCCGGGGGGGGGGGCACGAATGGGGGGGCTTATGCCTAGGGGGGCACGAATGGGGGGTCCTTGTCCCTGGGGGGTGCAAAATGGGGGGTCCCTGTCCCTGGGGGGGGCAAAATGGGGGGGCTTGTGCCTGGGGGGGGCAACATGGGGGGGCTTGTGCCTGGGGGGGCCCAAATGGGGGGGGCTTGTGCCTGGGGGGGCAAGTGGGGGGTCCTTGTCCCTGGGGGGTGCAACATGGGGGGCTTGTGCCTGGGGGGGGCAACATGGGGGGGCTTGTGCCGGGGAGGGGGCACGAATGGGGGGCTTATGCCTAGGGGGGCACGAATGGGGGGTCCTTGTCCCTGGGGGGTGCAAAATGGGGGTCCCTGTCCCTGGGGGGGGCAAAATGGGGGGGCTTGTCCCTGGGGGGGGCAACATGGGGGGCTTGTGCCTGGGAGGGGCAATGGGGGGGCTTGTGCCGGGGGGGGCCCGAATGGGGGTGCTTGTCCCTGGGGGAGCACAGATGGGGGGGTCCTCGTCCCTGGGGGGCCCGGGTGCCGGGGTCCTCCCCTGGCAGCCCCGGGTGCTGTGGGCGGGCGGGGGGGCCGGGGCCCCCCGGCGGGGGCTGACCCCCCCCCAGCTGGAGGAGTACGTGGAGTTCCTGCCCGAGGCCACGGTGGAGGCCCAGATCTTCCCCCACGTCGCCCACGGCTTCCTCGACACCAACCCCGCCATCCGCGAGCAGACCGTCAAGGTGGGCGCCCCCCCGGGGGACCCCCCAGAGCCCTGGGCCCCCCCAAACCCCTGGGCCCCCCCAAACCCCTGGGTGCCCCAAACTCCTGGGTCCCTCTGGACGCCTGGGTCCCCCCCGAGCCCCTGGGCCCCCCCAAACCCCTGGGTGCTCTCAAATATCTGGGTCCCCTGAGCCCCTGGGTCCCCCCCAAACCCCTGGGTCCCCCCCAAACCCCTGTGTCCCCCAAACTCCTGGGTGCTCCCTGAGCCCCTGTGTCCCCCAAACCCCTGTGTCCCCCAAACCCCTGGGTGCCCCAAACTCCTGGGTCCCTCTGGACGCCTGGGTCCCCCCCGAGCCCCTGGGCCCCCCCAAACCCCTGGGTGCCCTCAAATATCTGGGTCCCCTGAGCCCCTGGGTCCCCCCCAAACCCCTGTGTCCCCCCAAACCCCTGTGTCCCCCAAACCCCTGTGTCCCCCAAATATCAGAGTCCCCTGAGCCCCTGGGCCCCCCCAAACCCCTGGGTCCCCCAAACTCCTGGGTCCCTCTGGACGCCTGGGTCCCCCCCGAGCCCCTGGGCCCCCCCAAACCCCTGTGTCCCCCAAACTCCTGGGTGCCCCCTGGGTCCCCCCCAAACCCCTGTGTCCCCCAAATATCAGGGTCCCCTGAGCCCCTGGGTCCCCCCCAAACCCCTGTGTCCCCCAAACTCTTGGGTGCCCCCTGAGCCCCTGTGTCCCCCAAACCCCTGTGTCCCCCAAACTCCTGGGTGCCCCCTGGGTCCCCCCCAAACCCCTGTGTCCCCCAGATATCAGGGTCCCCTGAGCCCCTGGGTCCCCCCAAACCCCCGTGTCCCCCCACATATCCGGGTGCCCCCTGACCCCCCGGGTCCCCCCCCGCCCCCGCAGTCGATGGTGCTGCTGGCACCCAAGCTGGGGGAGGGGCTGCGGGGCCGGGAGCTGCCGCGGCTGCTGCTGCGGGTGCAGGCGGGCGACGCGCTGGGACCCCTGCGCTGCAACGCCACCCTCTGCCTGGGGCGCCTGGGCCCCCTCCTGCCCCCCCAGGTGAGCGCCCGCCCCCCGCCCCCCGCCCCCCGCCCGCCCCCGCGCCCCCCGCCTCACTCTGCCCCCCCCCAGACCCGGCAGCGGGTGCTGGCCCCCGCCCTGGCGCGGGCGACGCGGGACCCCTTCGCCCCGGCGCGGGCGGCCGCCGTCGCCGCCTTCGCCGCCACCCACGGGTGCTACTCGCCCCAGGAGTGCGCGGGGAGGGTGCTGCCCGCCCTCTGCGGGCTCACCGCAGACCCCCACCCCGGCGTGCGCCAGCAGGTGGGGCGGGGGCCGGGCGGGGCTGGGGGGGCCGTCGCAGTGGGGGTGCTGGGGGGGGGGTTTGGGTGCTGGGGGTCCTGTCGCAGTGGGGGTGCTGGGGGGGGCTCTGGGTGCTGGGGGGCCCGTTGCAATGGGGGTGCTGGGGGGCTCTGGGTGCTGGGGGTCCCGTTGCAATGGGGGTGCTGGGGGGGGCTCTGGGTGCTGGGGGGCCCATTGCAATGGGGGTGCTGGGGGGGGGGTTTGGGTGCTGGGGGTCCTGTCGCAGTGGGGGTGCTGGGGGGGGCTCTGGGTGCTGGGGGGCCCGTCGCAAGGGGGTGCTGGGGGGTTTGGGTGCTGGGGGTCCCGTCGCAATGGGGGTGCTGGGGGGGGGCTCTGGGTGCTGGGGGTCCCATTGCAATGGGGGTGCTGGGGGGGGGCTCTGGGTGCTGGGGTCCCATTGCAATGGGGGTGCTGGGGGGGGGCTCTGGGTGCTGGGGGTCCTGTCGCAAGGGGGTGCTGGGGGGTTTGGGTGCTGGGGGTCCCGTCGCAATGGGGGTGCTGGGGGGGGGCTCTGGGTGCTGGGGGTCCTGTCGCAATGGGGGTGCTGGGGGGGGCTCTGGGTGCTGGGGGTCCCATTGCAATGGGGGTGCTGGGGGGGGCTCTGGGTGCTGGGGGGCCCATTGCAATGGGGGTGCTGGGGGGGGCTCTGGGTGCTGGGGGTCCCATTGCAATGGGGGTGCTGGGGGGGGCTCTGGGTGCTGGGGGGCCCATTGCAATGGGGGTGCTGGGGGGGCTCTGGGTGCTGGGGGGCCGTCGCAATGGGGGTGCTGGGGGGCTCTGGGTGCTGGGGGGCCCGTCGCAATGGGGGTGCTGGGGGGGGTTTGGGTGCTGGGGGGCCAGTTGCAATGGGGGTGCTGGGGGGGGGCTCTGGGTGCTGGGGGGCCCATTGCAATGGGGGTGCTGGGGGGGGCTCTGGGTGCTGGGGGTCCCATTGCAATGGGGGTGCTGGGGGGGGCTCTGGGTGCTGGGGGGCCCGTCGCAATGGGGGTGCTGGGGGGGGTTTGGGTGCTGGGGGGCCAGTTGCAATGGGGGTGCTGGGGGGGGGCTCTGGGTGCTGGGGGGCCCATTGCAATGGGGGTGCTGGGGGGTTCTGGGTGCTGGGGGTCCCATTGCAATGGGGTGCTGGGGGGCTCTGGGTGCTGGGGGGCCAGTTGCAATGGGGGTGCTGGGGGGTTTGGGTGCTGGGGGTCCCGTCGCAATGGGGGTGCTGGGGGGGTCTCTGGGTGCTGGGGGTCTCGTTGCAGGGGTGCTGGGGGTCTGGGTGCTCATGCAATGGCTGCTGGGGGGGGTCCCATTGCTGGGGGTCTGGGTGCTGGGGGGGGGGGGTCACTAGGCCTGGAGGAGTCTCCTGTCTTTCGGGGGGGTCCCTCACTGTCGGGCCCCCCCCGGCTCCCCCCAGGCTTTCCGGGCGATCCGCAGCTTCCTGGATCAGCTGGAGGCGGCCGCCGAATCGGGGGGGGCCCTGGAGGGGGGTGAGAGAATGGGGGGGCCGGGGAGGGGGGAGACCCTGGGGGGGGGGCCAAGAATGGGGGGGCTGGTGGGGGGAAGGGGGGGGCTGGGGTAAGAAATGGGGGTCCTGGGGAGAGGGGGGAGGCTGGGGGGGAACAGGGATGGGGGGGACGTGGGGGGCTGCTGGGAGGGGGGCAGTAGGGGGTGACATGGGGACTCACATGGGGGTGGTTTGGGGGTGCCCCCCTGCCACCCCATGACCCCTCTCTCCCTCCCCCAGAGCCCCCCAGTGCAGCCGCCGCCCCGGGGGGCCCGGGGGGGGGTTCGGGGGGGCTGGGGGCCGCCGTGTCCTGGGCCGTCACCGGCGTCACCTCCCTGACGGCGCGGCTGATGGGGGCCGAGGCCGGGGCCCCCCCGCAGACCCCCCCACAGGCCCCCGCCGAGGGCCCCCTGGCCCCCCCCAAAGGTGAGTGTCCCCCAAACCCCCCCGGGACCCCTCAACCCCCCCCCAGTTCCAAAATGCCCTTTGGGTCCCTAACCCCCCCCCCCAAGGTCCCCCAAACCCCTCCTGGGGTCCCCAGTGCCCCCCCAGCCCCCCCCAACCCCCTCCATGGACCCCAACTCCCCCCCACGGGTCCCAGACCCCCTCCCACCCTTGGGCACCCCCTGACCCCCCACCTTTTTGTCCCCCCCAGAGCCCCCCCCCGAGGAGCCCCCCCTGGAGGACCCCGATGGGTGGGACGACGACTGGGGCAGCCTGGAGGTGAGTTGGGGGGGGGGTCACACTTGGGGGGGGGGTCATGGCTTGGGGGAGGGGCACAGTGTGACCCCCACTGTCCCCCCATGTGTGTGTCCCCCCCAGGACATGGAGCTGCCCCGGAGCCCCCCCGTGAGCAATGAGGAGGAAGAGGGGGCCCCCCCACAGTCCCCCGGACCCCCCCTGCCGGACCCCCCCCCCACTGCCCCTCCCCCAGCCAGGGGGGAGGAGGAGGGGGAGGGGGAGTGGGGGGTGGGGGGGGAGTGGGGCACCGAGGACGCCTGGGAGGCGCTGCCCAGCCAGCAGGGTGAGACCCCCCCCCCCCCCCCCCGGGACCCCCCAATGCCCCTCGGGACCTCCCCAGACTGCTGGGACCCCCCAATACCCCTTGGGACCCCCCCCAGACCGCTGGGACCTCCAAGGACCCCTAAGGACTCCTAAGAACCCCCTCCAGCCCCCCCGGGACCCCCCAGTGCCCCTCAGGACCCTCCCCAGCCCCCTGGAGCCCCCCGGGACCCCCCATAGACCCTACAGACCCCCAGGGACCCCCCCCCAGCCACCCCGGGACCCCCCCAGACCCCTCTGGGCCCCTCCCAACCCCCCTGGGGTACCCCCCACCTCCAAGGGACCCCCCCCAGGTCCCCTGGGACCCTCCAGGGTTCCCCATCTGCCTCACTGGGACCCCCCTCCCTCGGGGCTGCCCCTGTGGGGGGACCCCAGCCCCCCCCAGCCCCCCCGAACCCTCGTTTATGACCCCCCCGTGACCCCCCTGTGACCCCTGTGCCCCCCCCAGGCCCCGCCCCGGGCTCGGGCCGGCGGCAGCGGGAGCAGCAGCGGCGCCGGGAGCTGGAGGCCAAACGCCGGGGGGGGCCCCGGGGCCCCCCAAACCGGGCCCCCCCAAACTGGGGACCCGGAAACTCGACTGAGGGGGGCGGGGCGGGGGGCGGGGCGGGGGGCGGGGCAATAAACCCTCAGACGCGGGAGCGCCCCCGTGTGGTGATGGCGGGGAATCGGGGGGGGGCGGTCACGTGGGATGGAGCGTGGTCACGTGGGAGGGCGAGGTGTCACGTGGGAGGGCACGTGGCGGCGCATGGCCGCCGGGGAGGGCGCGAGAGGCGCGCGGCGGCGGCGGGAGGAGGTGGGGGGGGGCGGGGGGGCCGAGGGGGGGATAAAGGGGGGGGGATAAAGAGGGGGGCCATGGGGGGAAGGGGGGGCCATGGGGGGGATAAAGGGGGGGGAAGGGGGGGCCATGGGGGAAGGGGGGGCCATGGGGGGGATAAAGGGGGGGGAAGGGGGGGCCATGGGGGGGATAAAGGGGGGGGAAGGGGGGGCCATGGGTGGCCATGGGGGGGGCTCAAGGCGGGGGGGCCCCAAGGCGGAAGGCCTAAGGGGGGAGGGGGGAGCAAGGAGCGGGAGGAGGGGCTCCAAAGAGGGGGGGGCGAGGGGGGGACCAAGGCGGGGGGGCCCCAAAGGGGGGGCGGCAAGAAGGGGGGGGGCCAAGGCGACCCCCCCCCCCGCAGGACCCCTCCGTGCGTCTGTCCAAGGCCCTGAGCTACGTCCTGCGCCACGGGGCCGCGGCCGAGGGGCTGCCCATGGGGCCGGGTGCGTCGGGACCCCCCGGGACCCCCCAATGCCCCCCCCCGGGACCCCCCACTGCCCCCCGGACCCACCTCCCCACCCCCAGCGCCCCCGGGGAGGAGCCCTGGGACCCCCCCAGATCCCACCCAGCCCTTCAGCTGCTCCGGGGGTCCCTCGTGTTCCCCCCCCCCTCCCCCGACCCCTATGACCTGCCCTGGGACCCCCCCCCCCAGCTGCCCCCTGACACCCCAAACCCCTCCCAAGTTGCCCCTGGGACCCCCAACCTTCCATGGGACCCCAAATGCCCCCTGGCACCCCAGACCACCCCCAGGACCCTCCCCAAATTGCCCCTGGGACCCCCCAAGCACCCCCGGGACCCCCCCTGCTAAGTGTCCCTTGGGACCCTCCAAATGCCCCTGGGACCCCTCAACCACCCCTGCCCCCCCCCCAAACCACCCCAGGACCCCCACAAGTTGCCCCTGGGACCCCCAACCCACGAGACACCTCCCCCCTCCCCCCCCCAGTGTCCCTTGGAACCCCCAAACGCCCCCGGGAACCCTCAACCACCCCTGGCCCCTCCGCAAATCACCCCAGGACCCCCCCAAGTGCCCCCCGGGGCCCCCCCGGACCCCTGGGACCCCGGTGACGGGGGGTTTGGGGGCGCAGACGGCTTCGCCGAGGTGGGGGCCCTGCTGCGGCTGCGGCGCTTCGCGGGGGTCTCGGAGGAGGACGTGCGGCGGGTGGTGGCCGCGGACCCCAAGGGACGCTTCGCCCTGCGCCCCGACCCCCTGCGCATCCGCGCCAACCAGGGGCACTCGCTGCAGGTGGGGGGGCCCGGGGGGGGTGGGGGGGGCGCTGGCGGGTTTGGGGGGGTCCCCAGGGTGCTTAGAGAGGGATTGTGGAGGTCCCAGGGGGACTTGGGGGGTCCCTGGGGTGCTCCAGCGGGGATTTGGGGTCCCTGGGGTGCTCTGGGGGATCAGGGGGGTCCCAAGGGGATTTGGGGGTCCCCAGGGTGCTCTAGAGAGGGCTCTTGGAGGTCTCAGGGGGACTTGGGGGGTCTCTGGGGTGCTCCGCGTGATCAGGGGGATCCCAAGGGGATTTGGGGGTCCCCAGGGTGGTCTAGAGAGGGCTCTTGGAGGTCCCAGGGGGACTTGGGGGGTCTCTGGGGTGCTCCTGGGGACCAGGGGGGTCCGAAGGGGATTTGGGGACCCAGGGGGTCTTGGGGGGTCCCTGGGGTGCTCTGGGGGACCAGGGGGGTCCCAAGGGGATTTGGGGGTCCCCAGGGTGGTCTAGAGAGGGCTCTTGGAGGTCCCAGGGGGACTTGGGGGGTCTCTGGGGTGCTCCTGGGGACCAGGGGGGTCCCAAGGGGATTTGGGGGTCCCCGGGGTGCTCTAGAGAGGGCTCTTGGAGGTCCCAGGGGGATTTGGGGGGTCCCTGGGGTGCTCCAGCGGGGATTTGGGGGTCCCTGGGGTGCTCCGGGGGATCAGGGGGGTCCCAAGGGGATTTGGGGGTCCGTGGGGTGCCCATGGGGATCCCAAGGGGATTTGGGGGTCCCCAGGGTGGTCTAGAGAGGGCTCTTGGAGGTCCCAGGGGGACTTGGGGGGTCCCTGGGGTGCTCTGGGGGATCAGGGGGGTCCCAAGGGGATTTGGGGGTCCCTGGGGTGGTCTAGAGAGGGCTCTTGGAGGTCCCAGGGGGACTTGGGGGGTCCTTGGGGTGCTCCAGCGGGGATTTGGGGGTCCCTGGGGTGCTCCGGGGGACCAGGGCGGTCCCAAGGGGATTTGGGGGTCCCCAGGGTGGTCTAGAGAGGGCTCTTGGAGGTCCCAGGGGGACTTGGGGGGTCTCTGGGGTGCTCCGGGGGATCAGGGGGGTCCCAAGGGGATTTGGGGGTCCCCGGGGTGCTCTAGAGAGGGCTCTTGGAGGTCCCAGGGGGATTTGGGGGGTCCCTGGGGTGCTCCAGCGGGGATTTGGGGGTCCCTGGGGTGCTCCTGGGGGATCGGGGGGTCCCAAGGGGATTTGGGGGTCCCCGGGGTGCTCTAGAGAGGGCTCTTGGAGGTCCCAGGGGGATTTGGGGGGTCCCTGGGGTGCTCCAGCGGGGATTTGGGGGTCCCTGGGGTGCTCTGGGGGATCGGGGGGTCCCAAGGGGATTTGGGGGTCCCCAGGGTGGTCTAGAGAGGGCTCTTGGAGGTCCCAGGGGGACTTGGGGGGTCCTTGGGTTGCTCCAGCGGGGATTTGGGGGTCCCTGGGGTGCTCCGGGGGACCAGGGGGGTCCCAAGGGGATTTGGGGGTCCCCAGGGTGCTCTAGAGAGGGCTCTTGGAGGTCCCAGGGGGACTTGGGGGGTCTCTGGGTTGCTCTGGGGGATCAGGGGTGTCCCAAGGGGATTTGGGGGTCCCCAGGGTGGTCTAGAGAGGGCTCTTGGAGGTCCCAGGGGGACTTGGGGGGTCCCTGGGGTGCTCTGGGGGACCAGGGGGGTCCCAAGGGGATTTGGGGGTCCCCAGGGTGGTCTAGAGAGGGCTCTTGGAGGTCCCAGGGGGACTTGGGGGGTCTCTGGGGTGCTCCTGGGGACCAGGGGGGTCCCAAGGGGATTTGGGGGTCCCCGGGGTGCTCTAGAGAGGGCTCTTGGAGGTCCCAGGGGGATTTGGGGGGTCCCTGGGGTGCTCCAGCGGGGATTTGGGGGTCCCTGGCGTGCTCTGGTGGACCAGGGGGGTCCCAAGGGGATTTGGGGGTCCCCGGGGTGGTCTAGAGAGGGCTCTTGGAGGTCCCAGGGGGACTTGGGGGGTCTCTGGGGTGCTCTGGGGGACCAGGGGGGTCCCAAGGGGATTTGGGGGTCCCTGGGGTGCTCATGGGGGTCCCAAGGGGTATTGGGGGTCCCCAGGGTGGTCTAGAGAGGGCTCTTGGAGGCCCCAGGGGGACTTGGGGGGTCCCTGGGGTGCTCCTGGGGACCAGGGGGGTCCCAAGGGGATTTGGGGGTCCCCAGGGTGCTCTAGAGAGGGCTCTTGGAGGTCCCAGGGGGATTTGGGGGGTCCCTGGGTGCTCCAGCGGGGATTTGGGGGTCTCTGGGGTGCCTCTGGGGACCAGGGGGGTCCCAAGGGGATTTGGGGGTCCCCGGGGTGCTCTAGAGAGGGCTCTTGGAGGTCCCAGGGGGACTTGGGGGGTCCCTGGGGTGCTCCTGGGGATCAGGGGGGTCCCAAGGGGATTTGCGGGTCCCTGGGGTGCTCATGGGGGTCCCAAGGGGTTTTGGGGGTCCCCAGGGTGGTCTAGAGAGGGCTCTTGGAGGTCCCAGGGGGACTTGGGGGGGTCCCTGGGGTGCTCCGGGTGATCAGGGGGATCCCAAGGGGATTTGGGGGTCCCCAGGGTGCTCTAGAGAGGGCTGTTGGAGGTCCCAGGGGGACTTGGGGGGTCCCTGGGGTGCTCCAGCGGGGATTTGGGGGTCCCTGGGGTGCTCCGGGGGACCAGGGGGGTCCCAAGGGGATTTGGGGGTCCCCAGGGTGGTCTAGAGAGGGCTCTTGGAGGTCCCAGGGGGACTTGGGGGGTCCCTGGGGTGCTCCAGCGGGGATTTGGGGGTCCCTGGGGTGCTCCTGGGGACCAGGGGGGTCCCAAGGGGATTTGGGGGTCCCCAGGGTGCTCTAGAGAGGGCTCTTGGAGGTCCCAGGGGGATTTGGGGGGTCTCTGGGGTGCTCCAGCGGGGATTTGGGGGTCCCTGGGGTGCTCTGGGGGATCAGGGGTGTCCCAAGGGGATTTGGGGGTCCCCAGGGTGGTCTAGAGAGGGCTCTTGGAGGTCCCAGGGAGACTTGGGGGGTCCCTGGGGTGCTCCGGGGGACCAGGGGGGTCCCAAGGGGATTTGGGGGTCCCCAGGGTGGTCTAGAGAGGGCTCTTGGAGGTCCCAGGGAGACTTGGGGGTCCCTGGGGTGCTCCTGGGGACCAGGGAGGTCCCAAGGGGATTTGGGGGTCCCCGGGGTGCTCTAGAGAGGGCTCTTGGAGGTCCCAGGGGGACTTGGGGGGTCCCTGGGATGCTCCAGTGGGGATTTGGGGGTCCCTGGGGTGCTCCGGGGGACCAGGGGGGTCCCAAGGGGATTTGGGGGTCCCCAGGGTGGTCTAGAGAGGGCTCTTGGAGGTCCCAGGGGGACTTGGGGGGTTCCTGGGGTGCTCCAGCAGGGATTTGGGGGCCCCTGGGGTGCTCTGGGGGACCAGGGGGGTCCCAAGGGGATTTGGGGGTCCCCGGGGTGCTCTAGAGAGGGCTCTTGGAGGTCCCAGGGGGACTTGGGGGGTCTCTGGGTTGCTCCGGGGGACCAGGGGGGTCCCAAGGGGATTTGGGGGTCCCCGGGGTGCTCATGGGGGTCCCAAGGGATTTTGGGGGTCCCCAGGGTGGTCTAGAGAGGGCTCTTGGAGGTCCCAGGGGGACTTGGAGGGTCCCTGGGGTGCTCCGGGGGACCAGGGGGGTCCCAAGGGGATTTGGGGGTCCCCAGGGTGGTCTAGAGAGGGCTCTTGGAGGTCCCAGGGGGACTTGGGGCGTCCCTGGGTGCTCCAGCGCGGATTTGGGGGTCCCTGGGGTGCTCCGGGGGACCAGGGGTGTCCCAAGGGGATTTGGGGTCCCCAGGGTGGTCTAGAGAGGGCTCTTGGAGGTCCCAGGGGGACTTGGGGGGTCCCTGGGGTGCTCCAGCGGGGATTTGGGGGTCCCTGGGGTGCTCCTGGGGATCAGGGGGGTCCCAAGGGGATTTGGGGGTCCGTGGGGTGCCCATGGGGATCCCAAGGTGATTTGGGGGTCCCCAGGGTGGTCTAGAGAGGGCTCTTGGAGGTCCCAGGGGGACTTGGGGGGTCCCTGGGGTGCTCTGGGGGATCAGGGGGGTCCCAAGGGGATTTGGGGGTCCCTGGGGTGCTCATCGGGGTCCCAAGGGGTTTTGGGGGTCCCCAGGGTGCTCTAGAGAGGGCTGTTGGAGGTCCCAGGGGGACTTGGGGGTCCCTGGGGTGCTCCAGCGGGGATTTGGGGGTCCCTGGGGTGCTCCTGGGGACCAGGGGGGTCCCAAGGGGATTTGGGGGTCCCCAGGGTGGTCTAGAGAGGGCTCTTGGAGGTCCCAGGGGGACTTGGGGGGTCCCTGGGGTGCTCCAGCGGGGATTTGGGGGTCCCTGGGGTGCTCTGGGGGATCAGGGGTGTCCCAAGGGGATTTGGGGGTCCCCAGGGTGGTCTAGAGAGGGCTCTTGGAGGTCCCAGGGAGACTTGGGGGGTCCCTGGGGTGCTCCTGGGGACCAGGGAGGTCCCAAGGGGATTTGGGGGTCCCCGGGGTGCTCTAGAGAGGGCTCTTGGAGGTCCCAGGGGGACTTGGGGGGTCCCTGGGGTGCTCCGGGGGACCAGGGGTGTCCCAAGGGGATTTGGGGGTCCCCGGGGTGCTCTAGAGAGGGCTCTTGGAGGTCCCAGGGGGACTTGGGGGGTCCCTGGGGTGCTCCGGGGGACCAGGGGTGTCCCAAGGGGATTTGGGGGTCCCCAGGGTGCTCTAGAGAGGGCTCTTGGAGGTCCCAGGGGGACTTGGGGGGTCTCTGGGTTGCTCTGGGGGATCAGGGGGGTCCCAAGGGGATTTGGGGGTCCCCAGGGTGGTCTAGAGAGGGCTCTTGGAGGTCCGAGGGGGACTTGGGGGGTCTCTGGGGTGCTCCTGGGGACCAGGGGGGTCCCAAGGGGATTTGGGGGTCCCCGGGGTGGTCTAGAGAGGGCTCTTGGAGGTCCCAGGGGGACTTGGGGGGTCTCTGGGGTGCTCTGGGGGACCAGGGGGGTCCCAAGGGGATTTGGGGGTCCCTGGGGTGCTCATGGGGGTCCCAAGGGGATTTGGGGGTCCCCAGGGTGGTCTAGAGAGGGCTCTTGGAGGCCCCAGGGGGACTTGGGGGGTCCCTGGGATGCTCCAGCGGGGATTTGGGGGTCCCTGGGGTGCTCCGGGGGATCAGGGGGGTCCCAAGGGGATTTGGGGGTCCCCAGGGTGGTCTAGAGAGGGCTCTTGGAGGCCCCAGGGGGACTTGGGGGGTCCCTGGGATGCTCCAGCGGGGATTTGGGGGTCCCTGGGGTGCTCCGGGGGATCAGGGGGGTCCCAAGGGGATTTGGGGGTCCCTGTGTTGCTCTAGAAAGGGACCCCGGGCGTCCCAGAGTTAATCCAGGGGCTCCAGAGGGGAGACTTGGGGCTTCCAGGGGGATATTTGGGGTCCCGGGCATCTTGGGGGGGTCCCAGGGTGTTTCTGGGGTTCCCAGGTGCCGGCGCTGGAGCTGACGCCGCTGCGGACCCCCGAGGCGCTGCCCCCCACCCTGGCCCACGGCACCCGCCGCCGCCTCTGGGCCCCCATCCGGGCCGGGGGGCTGGCGCCCATGGGGCGCACCCACATCCACCTGGCACCCGGCCTCCCCGGGGACCCCGGCGTGCGCAGCGGTGAGGGCACCGCGCCCCAGTCCTGGGGGGGGACCCCGTGTCCGGGCCCCCCTGACCCCCCCAATCCCCCCCCAGGGATGAGGCTGGATTCGGAGATCGCCATCATCATCGACGGCCCCCGGGCGCTGGCGGGTGAGGGGGGACCCCGGCGTCGGGGGGGGGGGGCAGGAGCTGGGGGTACCCCGGTATCCGGGTGACCCCCCCCGCCCCCCCCGCAGACGGGATCCCCTTTTTCCGCTCGGCCAACGGGGTGATCCTGACGCCGGGGGACGCCACAGGGCGACTCCCCCCGAAATATTTCCTCCGCGTCCTGCAGCTGCGCCCACACCGTGAGGCCCCGGGAGTTTGGGGAGGTTCGGGGGGGGGCCCAGGGGTTCGGGGGGGGCCCAGGGGTTTGGGGGGACCCGGGGGTTCAAGGGGGTTGCAGGAGTTAAGGGGGTTCAGGGGGGTCCCAGGGGTACAGGGGGGTCCTAGGTGTTCGGGGGGGATTCAGGGGTTTGGGGGGGATTCAGGAGTTGGGGGGGGTCCCAGGGGTTTGGGGGGACGTGGGGGTTCGGGGGGGGTGTCTCAGGTATGGGGGGGGGATCCCGGGGTTGGCAGGGGGTACCAGGGCTTGGGGAGCACCCAGGGGTTTGGGGGCAACCCATGGCTGAGGGGGGGGTCCCAGGGGCTGGGGGGGTACCCAGGCATCTGACCCCCCCCTTCCCCTCCCCCAAGGAAGGGACGCGGGCACCCGTTGCCATGGTAACAGCCGCTTTATTGCCCCCCAGGGTGCCCGCTGCCGCTGGAGGGGCCCCGGCCCGCGGACCCCGCTGCCCCCCCGAAGCCAATAAACCGCTCGCCGCCGTGGGTCACGCGTGTCGCACGGGGTGGGGGTGGGGGTGCACGAGGGCTGGGGGTGTCGCAGCGCGGGGGGGGGGGGGGGGTCGAGGCTGGTGCCGCCGCCGCGGGGGGCCCCGCGCGGGGGTCTCAGAGGGGCTCCTGCCCCCCCGTCAGCTTCTGGAAGAGGCGCAGGTCGAGGGGCCGCCCCGGCTGCCGCCCCCCCAGGCACAGGTACCCCCCCAGGAACTCGTGCAGCGCCCGGCAGGGCGCCGACAGCACCCACAGCGCCAGCGTCACCTCCCCCTCCAGCTCCAGCGTCACCTGCGGGGGCCGCGGGCCGGCGTCGGGGGCTGCTCCGGGCGGCAGCGCGGGTCCCCCGCAGCCCTGCCCTGGGCCTCCGCTCTCTCCCAGTGTTCCCCAGTCCCCCCCAGTGCCCTCCTAGTGCTCCCCAGTCCCCTCCCAGTGTTCTCCAGTCCGTCCCAGTCCCCTCCCAGTCCCCCCCAGTCCCCTCCCAATCCCCCCGGCCCATTCCCAGTCCCTCCCAGTGCCCTCCTAGTCCCCCCCCAGCGCTCCCCAGTGCCCTCCCATTTCCAGTCCCTCCCAGCGCCCCGCAGTCCCCTCCCAGTGTTCCCCAGTCCCCTCCCAGCGCCCCGCAGTCCCCTCCCAGTGCCGTCCTAGTCCCCCGCCAGTCCCCTCCCAGTCCCCCCGGCCCATTCCCAGTCCTTCCCAGCGCCCCCCAGTCCCTGCCCAGTCCCTCCCAGAGCCCCGCAGTCCCCTCCCAGTCCCTCCCAGTGCCCTCCTAGTCCCCCCCAGTCCCCTCCCAGTGCCCCCCAGTCCCTCCCAGTGCCCCCCTAGTCCCCCCCAGTCCCCTCCCAGTGCCCCCAGTCCCTCCCAGTGCCCCCCTAGTACCCCCCCAGTCCCCTCCCAGCGCTCCCCAGTGCCCTCCCATTTCCAGTCCCTCCCAGTCCCTCCCAGTGCCCTCATAGTCCCCCCCAGTCCCCTCCCAGTGCCCCCAGTCCCCCCCAGTCCCCTCCCAGTGCCCCCAGTCCCCCCCAGTCCCCTCCCAGCGCCCCCCAGTCCCTCCCAGCGCCCTCCAGCACCTGCTGGGTGTCCCAGTTGACGTTCCACTGGCGCAGGGCGCTGTAGCGCCAGGC
The DNA here is from genome assembly GCF_964195595.1 of Calonectris borealis. Lineage (NCBI taxonomy): Eukaryota > Metazoa > Chordata > Aves > Procellariiformes > Procellariidae > Calonectris > Calonectris borealis. Next base: position 656,904 of record NC_134348.1, on the reverse strand, counting down.
GCGGGTGACGCTGCCGGTGCCCGGGTCCAGCCGCAGCAGCCGCGAGGGGCCGACGCCCAGCACCTCGTCCCGCCGGCCGCCCTTGAACCTGCGCCAGGCCGCGCCCAGTGCCACGCCCGCCCCGCCCTGGGCTCCCCAGGCCCTCCCAGTGCTTCCCAACCCCTTCCCAGTGCCACCCAGTAACGCCCCATCCCCTCCCCATGCTGCCCAGTCCCTCCCAGTCCACTCCCAGTAACGCCCTATCCCCTCCCTATACTGCCCAGTGCCACCCAGTGCTTCCCAACCCCTTCCCAGTGCCTCCCAGTAACACCCCATCCCCTCCCTATCTGCCCAGTGCCACCCAGTGCTTCCCAACTCCTTCCCAGTGCCTCCCAGTAACACTCCATCCCCTCCCTATACTGCCCAGTGCCACCCAGTGCTTCCCAACTCCTTCCCAGTGCCTCCCAGTAACACTCCATCCCCTCCCTATACTGCCCAGTGCCACCCAGTGCTTCCCAACCCCTTCCCAGTGCCTCCCAGTAACACCCCATCCCCTCCCTATACTGCCCAGTGCCACCCAGTGCTTCCCAACCCCTTCCCAGTGCCTCCCAGTAACACCCCATCCCCTCCCTATACTGCCCAGTGCCACCCAGTGCTTCCCAACTCCTTCCCAGTGCCTCCCAGTAACGCCCCATGCCCTCCCCATGCTGCCCAGTGCCTCCCAGTCCCTCCCACTGCCACCCAGTAACACCCCATCCCCTCCCAGTCCCTCCCAGTCCCCCCCAGTCCCCCCCAGTCCCCGCATACCGCACGAGGAAGTAGGCCAGGCCGAAGTCGGGCAGCGCCCTCCAGGCCTCCAGGAAGCGGAGCCGGGCCTGGGCCGGGGACAGCGCCCCCACGCGGTGGAGGACCTCCAGGATGCGGGGCACCAGCTGGGGCAGAGCGCGGGGCAGAGTGGGGGGGCTGGGGGGGCCCCCAGGATCTCTGGGAGCAGCGGGGGGGAGGAGATGGGCTGGGGAGGGGGCTACGGGGCGGGTGGGCCGTTACCTGTTTGGCCTTGAGCTTGCGCTGGAAGCGGGGGGCCAGGAGCACCCGGGGGTCCGGGGGGGGGCGCGGGGGGGCCCCGGGGGCAGCGGGGGGCTGGGAGGGGCCCCCCCCCGGCTGCAGCCCCAGGACCCCCAGCACCCCCCGCGCCTCCGCCCCAAAGGAGGCGTCCGCCAGCGAGCGCCCGCGGGAGGCCAGGCGGCACCCGGCCACCCAGCGCGCGTACTGGGGGGCCTGGGGGGCACGGGGGGGGGGTCAGACCCCTGCGAACCCCCAAACCCACCTGAGACCCCCCCCAGGACCCCCAAGCCCCCTGGGACCCCCCCAAAGTCCCACCCCCCCCGCCCAAGCATCCCATTACCCAGCACACGTACTGGGGGGCCTGGGTGGGGGGTCAGACCCCTGGGAACCCCCAAAAGCCCCCCCGGCCCCTCAAATCCCCCTGGGACACCCCCGAGTAGCCCAGGACTCCCAAACCCCACCAGGACCCCCCCCCAAGCACCCCCAGGACCCCCCAGAGTCCCAAGACCCCCCACCCCGCAGCAGCCCATTACCCAGTGGGCGTATTGGGGGGGAGGGTGTGTGTGTTAGAGCCCCTGGGACCCCCCAGCCCCAAGCGGCCCCCCCAGCGCCCCCCGGCCCCCTCACGTCGCGGCAGCGCAGCTGGATCTCGCTCATCCCCTCGGGCGCCGCCACCAGCAGTTTGATGCAGAACTTCTGCGCCCCCACGTCCACGTCGGGGGTCACCTCGCAGCCTGGGGGCACCCAGGAGTTTGGGGGGACCCCAGCATCCATGACATCCCCCCTCCCCCCCGAACTGGGGTCCTCTGGGGGCAATGGGGGGGCTCAGGGGTCCCAGGAGGGATTCAGGGGGGTCCCAGGGAGGGTCTTGGGTGTCCCAGGAGGGGTTTGGGGGGGATCTCGGGGGGATTTGGGGGTCCTGGGGGAGCTCCAGGGGGGTCTCAGGTGTCCCAGGAGGGGTTTGGGGGGATCTCAGGCAGATTTGGGGGTCCTAGGGGATCCGGGGGGGGGGGGTCTTAGGTGTCCCAGGAGGGGTTTGGGGGGGTCCCGGGGGTGTCTTGGGTGTCCCAGGAGGGGTTTGGGGGGATCTCGGGGGGATTTGGGGATGCTGGGGGAGCTCCAGGGGGGTCTCAGGTGTCCCAAAAGGCGTTTGGGGGGGTCCCAGAGGGGCCTCAGGTGTCCCAGGAGGGGTTTGGGGGGATCTCAGGCAGATTTGGGGGTCCTAGGGGATCCCGGGGGGGGGGTCTTGGATGTCCCAGGAGGGGTTTGGGGGGGATCTCGGGGGGATTTGGGGGTCCTGGGGGAGCTCCAGGGGGGTCTCAGGTGTCCCAGGAGGGGTTTGGGGGGATCTCAGGCAGATTTGGGGGTCCTAGGGGATCCCGGGGCGGGGGGTCTTAGGTGTCCCAGGAGGGGTTTGGGGGGGTCCCGGGGGTGTCTTGGGTGTCCCAGGAGGGGTTTGGGGGGATCTCGGGGGGATTTGGGGATGCTGGGGGAGCTCCAGGGGGGTCTCAGGTGTCCCAAAAGGCGTTTGGGGGGGTCCCAGAGGGGCCTCAGGTGTCCCAGGAGGGGTTTGGGGGGATCTCAGGCAGATTTGGGGGTCCTAGGGGATCCCGGGGGGGGGGGTGGGTCTTGGGTGTCCCAGGAGGGGTTTGGGGGGATCTCAGGGGGATTTGGGGGTCCTAGGGGATCCCAGGGGGGTTTGGGGGGGTCCCGGGGGGGCCGGGGTCTCACCCCTGAGGTTGAGCTGCTGCAGGGGCTCCCCCGGGGCCGGGGGGCTGCGGCCGTACGAGAGCGTCGTCTCCTTCAGCACGGCCCAGGTGGGGCGGAACCCCCGCAGGGTCAGCCTGCGGGGCCTGGGGGGCGGCACCGGGGACCCCCACCCCATCACCACAGACCCCCGGGACCCCCACCCCGTCACCCACAGACCCCCAGGGACCCCCTGTCACCACGGACCCCCGGGGACCACCCCCGTCACGCACAGACCCCCGGGACCCCCACCCCGTCACCACAGACCCCCGGGACCCCCCCTCACGCACAGACCCCCGGGGCCCCACCCTCACCCACAGATCCCCGGGACCCCCACCCCGTCACCCACCGACCCCCGGGACCCCCACCCCGTCACCACAGACCCCCGGGGACCCCCCCGTCACCCACAGACCCCCAGGACCCCCACCCCGTCACCCACAGACCCCCGGGACCCCCGGGGACCCCCCTGCCTTGGGGGTACCTGTAGATCTCCAGCTCCTCTGCCAGCTCGGGGACAGTGGTGAGCTCCTCCTGGGGACACCCGGCTCCAGTGACTCCCAGTATGTCCCAGTGGGGCCAAGGAGTCCCCCCAGTGAGCCCCCAGTCCCACCAGTGCCTCCCAGTTCCCCCCAGCATGGCCAGAGAGTCCTCCCAATCCCCCCAGTGTGGCCAAAAGAGCCCCCCAGTTCCTCCCAGAGCTCGCCAGCCCCTCCCAGTCCCCCCAGTGTGGCCAGAAGAGCTCCCCCAGTTCCTCCCAGTGTTCTCCAGTCCCTCCCAGTCCCCCCCATACCCCCCAGTCCCCCCCAGTGAGGCCAGAGAAACCCCCCCAGCCACCCCCAGTCCCTCCCAGTCTCACCAGTGGGCTGGGGGGCTCAGCTTCCCCTCCCAGTTTCACCTCCAGGTTGCTGAGGGCGGCATCCAGGTCGTCCAGGTCGTCGCCCCCCCCAGCCCCGCCCGGCTCCCCACTGTCCCCCACCTCGTCGATGTGGTACTGGGGGGGTGGGGGGGGTCAGGGGGGGCCCCACAGCCCGGGGGGGGCTGCGGGGTCCCGAGGGGGGGGGCAATGGGGGGCCCAGGTGGGGGATTTGGGGGTCTTGGGGGGGGATTTGGGGCCGGGGGGGCCGGGGGGGGACGACTTGGGGGTCCCAGGGGGAGTATTTGGGGGCACTGGGTGTGTTTGGGGGTTCAGGGGGTTTGGGTGGGTGTTTGGGGGGCTTTTGGGGGGTGTCTGGGGGCTCTGGGAGGTTTTAGAGGGCTGGGGGGGGTTGGGAGGTAAGTGGGGGTTTTGGGAGGTCCAGGGGGGGCTATGGATGTTTTGGGGGGTCCAGGGGGGTCCAAGGGAGTCTGTGGGGGCCCAGAGGGGTCTGGGGGGTTTTGGGGGGTCCGGGGCACCTGCAGGGCGGCGAAGAGCATCATCTCCTCCTCGGTGCAGTCGATCTCCTCGCTCAGCAGGGCCCAGCGCGCCTGCTCGTACAGCAGCGCCAGGCGCAGCGCGTCCCGCTGCGGGGACACGGCGGGGAGGTGGGGGTCGTGGGGGGGCGTGGGGGGACGTGGGGGGGCGTGGGGACACAGTGGGGACGTGGGGGGGCGCAGGGACATGGGGGGGACACGCTGAGGGGGGTTTGAGGAGGCCTGGAGGGGGTTTGGGGGTACCTGGGGGGTCCCAGGGGGGTATTTATGGACGAGGGGGAGGGACGCGGGGGGGGGGCTTAGGGGTCCCAGGGGGTATTTGGGGATGCAGGAAGTGGGGGGGTGTTTGGGGGGGTCCCGGGGGTACCTGGGGGTGTTTTGGGGGTGTTTGGGGGGTCCTGGGGGTACCTGGGGGTGTTTTGGGGGTGTTTGGAGGGTCCCGGGGGTACCTGGGGGTGTTTGGAGGGTCCTGGGGGTACCTGGGGGTGTTTTGGGAGTGTTTGGGGGGTCCCGGGGGTACCTGGGGGTGTTTTGGGGGTGTTTGGAGGGTCCCGGGGGTACCTGGGGGTGTTTTGGGGGTGTTTGGGGGGTCCTGGGGGTACCTGGGGGTGTTTGGAGGGTCCCGGGGGTACCTGGGAGTGTTTTGGGGGTGTTTGGGGGGTCCCAGGGATACCTGGGGGTGTTTGGAGGGTCCCAGGGGTACCTGGGGGTGTTTTGGGGGTGTTTGGGGGGTCCCGGGGGTACCTGGGGGTGTTTGGAGGGTCCCGGGGGTACCTGGGGGTGTTTTGGGGGTGTTTGGGGGGTCCCGGGGGTACCTGGGGGTGTTTGGGGGGTACCTGGGGGTCCAGATCCAGGAAGCAGTGGTACTTGAAGCGCAGCAGCAGCTCCTCGTCGTCGGCCACGTCCTGCTCCAGCAGCGAGCGCGAGGAGTCCAGCCACCTGCAGGGGGCGCCCTACGCACTGCCCCACGGCCCCGCCCCACTGCCCCACGGCCCCGCCCCCAACTGCCCCACGGCCCCGCCCCACGGCTGCCCCCCAAGTGCCCCACGGCCCCGCCCCACTGCCCCACGGCCCCGCCCCCAACTGCCCCACGGCCCCGCCCCACGGCTGCCCCCCAAGTGCCCCACGGCCCCGCCCCACGGCCCCGCCCCCCACCTGCTCCCCCTCCCCCCCGTACCGTGCGTGCAGGCGGGTGCGGCGCAGCAGGGGGTTCCCGCGGGGGGGCCGGGGGGGGGCGACGGGGCCCAGCCCCCCCCGAGGGGCCACCAGCATCCGGTAGCAGGCGGGGGGCAGGTGGGGGAGGGGCTCTGGCCACGGCCCCTCCTCGCCTGCGGGGGAGGGCATGGGGCTTGCACCGGGGTCCGGGGGTGCACACCCCCTCCCCCCCTTGCCCCCCCTCCCCCCACTCACCGGGGGGCAGCCGGAGGTGGCTGAGGTCGAAGTCTGCGGGTGGGGGGGGGGCGCTGCCCTTCCTCCCCTCCCCCCCCTCCTCCTCCTCCTCGGGCGGCCGCAGCAGCGACAGCTCCTCGGGGTGCCGGATCCCTGCGACACCCCCGGGTCACGCTGGGGCCCCCCACGGCCCCCCAGAACCCCCAAACCCCCCAATGGCCCCTCATCGCCTCCAGACCCCCCAATCCCCCCCAGCTCCCCTCCATCACCCCCCAGCCCCCTCCAACGACCCCCCCAATAGCCCCCAGCCCACCCCCAATGGTCCCCACCCCCCTCCTCTTGTCCTCCATCACCCCCCACCCCCCTCTGGCCCCCGCCAAAGGATCCCAGAGGACCCCAGTGCCCCCCAGCTCCCCTCCATCACCCCCCAGCCCCCTCTAGCCCCCCAAATTCCCCCAATGACCCCCCCAATAGCACCCAGCCCCTCTCCATCACCCCCCAGATGCCCCCAATGCCTCCCCAGCCCCCTCCAACGCCCCCCCAGTCCCCCTCCACATCCCCCAGCCCCCTCCAATGCCCCCCCAATGCCCCCCAGCCCCCCCAGCGCCCCCCCGTGCCCACCCAGCAGGCGGCAGGCCTGGGCGACGCCGTGGGCCAGGGGCTGGGCGAAGGAGAGGCGCAGGCGCAGGCGGCGGCGGTTGGGCAGGCGCAGGCGCAGGGGTCGGTGCTGGGGGGTGAAGCGGAGCCGGGCGTCCCCCCCCACCCCCAGCGCGTCCAGGGTGCGCCCGGGGCGCAGGAGCCACTGCCGCCGCTGCGCCCACCACAGCGCGTGGTCCGACCAGTCCCGCTGCACCCCTGGGGGGCACCGGGGGGTTAGGGGGGGCTATGGGTGCTATTGGGGGGGGCTAGAGTAGAGCCAGGGGTGCTAAGGGGGGTTATAAAGGGTCAGGGGGTGCTGGGGGGGCTATAGGGTGCTGGGAGTCATTACAAGGTGCTGGACTAGGGGTAGTGGGTGCCATGGGGGGGTTAGGGGGTGCTAGGGGGTGTTATGGGGCGGTTATGGGGCATTATAGGGAACTTATGGGGTGCTATAGAGTGCTAAGGGGCTGTTATGGGGTGCTGTAGGGGGCTATAGGGTGCTAAGGGGGGCTATGGGGTGCTATAGGGGGAGTTAAGGGGTGCTAAGGGGGGCTATGGGGTGCTATAGGGGGAGTTAAGGAGTGCTAAGGGGGGCTATAGGGTGGCTGAGGGGTGCTAAGGGGGGTTACGGGGTGCTATGGGGTGGCTGAGGAGGGTTACAGGGTGCTATGGGGTCCCGCTGTACCCCCAAACCACACCGGGGGTATCGGGGGGGCACAGGCAGGACCAGGGGCTATTTATACCCCGCGGTTCCCTTATCGCCCCGGCCAGGGGGTGACGGGGGGGTGGGGGGGTGACACCGGCGGGTGACACGGAAGTGAGGGGACCCCCAGGACGCCCCGATAAGCGCTGGAGCCCCCCCCCGGAGCCGGAACCTGCCGCCACCCGCCGCCACTCAGCACCGCGTGATGCCCACGGGGGGGCCGGACGCCCGGGTGCTTCCCCATGGGGCCCAGAGATGTGGGGCCAGACCCCTGGGTCCCTCCCGTGGGGCCAGACCCCCCGGATCCTCCCTGTGGGGCCCAGAGATGTGGGGCTGGACCCCCAGATCCTCCCCGTGGGGCCCAGAGATGTGGGGCTGGACCCCCAGATCCTCCCTGTGGGGCCCAGAGATGTGGGGCCAGACCCCCCAGATCCTCCCCGTGGGGCCCAGAGATGTGGGGCTGGACCCCCGGGTCCTCCCTGCGGGGCCCAGAGATGTGGGGCTGGACCCCCGGGTCCTCCCTGCGGGGCCAGACCCCCGGGTCCCTCCCATGGGGCCCCGAGATGCGGGGCCGGACCCCCGGGTCCCCCCAGATGCGGGGCCGGACCCGCGCCCGTCCCGCCGCGGGTCACTCACCCACGGTTTCCACGATGAGCAGCATGAGGCCGCCGACGTGGAGGTCCCCGGTGACGCGCAGGGCGAGGGCGCGGGGGGCTGCCGGGGGGCTGCCGGGGGTCCCCGGGGGGCCGCCCTGCCCCACAGCATCGCCCTCCTCCACCTCCACCTGCAGCTCGAAGGAGCCGTCGATGGCCTCCCCGCTCGCCGTCTTCAGCCCCGCCATCGCCCGCGTCCCCTCCGCCGCCCCGCCCCACGGCGGGAAGGGGGCCCCGACGGCTTCACCCCACCCCCGCCACCCCCACCCCCACCCCAGAGGAAGCCGAGGGGGGGAGGAGCCGCGGGGCCCGGACGCGGCTACGGGGACTGGGTGCCTGGGTGCCCTGCGCCACGGCACCCGCTAGCGGCCGCCAGGGGGGAGACCCCCGCCCCCCTTAGCCAGGAGGGGACCCGGGCAGCCCCCAAGACACCAAAGGGGGACCCCGGCGTTCGGGCCCCCCATTTCCCACTCCCCGGGGGGGGACCCAGGCATTCAGGCCCCCTATAACCCTCCCCACAGGGAACCCAGGTGTCTGGGCCCCCCAAACCCCCCCGAGGGGACACCCCCCCTTTCCAACCTCTGCCCCCCACATCTCCCCTTTTGGGGACCCCGGCGTTCGGGCCCCCCCCACAGAGGCTGGGCCTGGCAACTGCTCCGCTCTTTATTGGGGGTCGCGGCACCCCAAAACCGACACAAGATGGGGGGAGGGTGGGGGGGAGGGGCAGCACCCCCCAACCCCCCCCGGGACCCCCCCCACCCGCATCCCCAGGGGCTGGGGGGGGTCCCCAGGCGGGGACGTCACCGGATGGCGATCAGCCCCACATCCATCAGCTTCTGGATCTTCTGGGCGATGACGGGGTTCTTCAGGTGCCTGGGGGGGACAGGGGGGTCAGGGGGCACAGGGGGACCCCCGCGGCTGCAGGGGATACCAGGACAGGCAGAGGGACAAGGGGGGGGCTGTGGGGAGGTGGCCTGAGACACCCCCTGCTGCCCCCAACACATTGGGGACACCCCGAGACCCCTCCGATGCTTTGGGGACATGCCCCGAGATGTGGGGACCCCCTGTGACACCTCATGATGTCACGCTGTCCCCAACACGTCACGGGGTGCCAGGAGATGTCCCTGTCACGTCAGGCACAGCCTGTGACACCCGGTCGTGTCAGGGACACCTTCTGGCCTGTGACATGTTGGGGACGCCCTGTGACACCCCCCGACATTTCTGGGATACCCCGTGACACGTCGGGGACCCTCTGCCAGCTCCGGTGTCCCCATGAAGACTCGGTGAGCACCGTGGGGCAGCCGGTGTCACCCCGGGGAGGTGCTGGGGACCCCGGCGACACCTTGGGACACCTGGGGACCCCCTGCCAGCTCCAGGAGGGCTCTGGGTGTCCCGACGGCGAGTCGGCCATGGGGCGGCCGGTGACACTCCGTAACACCTCAGGGACCCCTCGGGGACAGTCGGGGATGCCCAGGGACAGTTAGGGACACCTTGGGGACAGCTGGGGACATCCTGGGGACCCCCTGCCAGCTCCAGGAGGGCTCCGGGTGTCCCCCTGAAGACTTGGCGAGTGCCACGGGGTGGCCGGTGACACTCCATAACACCTTGGGGACCCCCGGGGACGCCTCGGGGACAGTCGGGGACCCCTGGGGACAGTCGGGGACCCCCGGGGCCACTCACTCGCTGAGGGCCTGGGGGTCCTTCTGCATCTGCTCGAGGATGAGGCGCATGGCGGGGTCGCTCATGATCTGCTGCACCTCGGGGTCGGCCATGGCGCGGCGCTTCACCTCCTCGGGGGTGTCCTGCCGGTTGTACTGCGCCAGCAGGCACCGCTGGTAGCCCTCCCCCGCCTCCTGCGGGGACACGGGGAGGGGTCAGCGGGGCGGGGCAGGGCGGGGCAGGGCGGGGCAGGGCGGGGCAGGGCGGGGCAGGGCGGGGCAGGGCCTCCCCCTCACCTTACAGCTGGCGTCGAGGTCGAGGGCGCGCTGGTAGACGTCCATGGCCTTGCTGAAATCCTTCATGGCCTCCAGCGCCGCCGCCTTCCGGGTGTAGCCCTTGACTGCGGGCAGAGGGGGCGGGCGGGCAGAGGACCCCCAAACCCAGCCCCCCCGGCACCCCAAAACCAGCCCCCCCGGGTACCCCAAACCCAGCCCCCCCACTCACTGAAGGAAGGCTCCAGGCGGATGCACTCCTCGCAGTCCTGGGGGGGAAGCGGGGGGGGTCAGAGGCACCCCAAAACCCCCAAAGCAGCCCCCAGCACCCCCAAACCAGCCCCCCCCGGACCCCCAGCTCAGCCCTGCGCCCCCAAACCAGCCCCCCCGGACCCCCAGCTGAGCCGTGCACCCCCAAACCAGCCCCCCAGGACCACCAGCTCAGCCCTGCGCCCCCAAACCAGCCCCCCCGGACCCCCAGCTGAGCCGTGCACCCCCAAACCAGCTCCCTGCACCCCCACACCAGCCTGCGGGGAGCCCCAGCTGAGCCCTGCCCCCCCAAACCTTGAGGGCCAGGGGGAACTCGAGCAGCTTGGTGTAGCAGGCGGCGCGGTTGCTGTAGAGCCGAGCCTCGTGGGGGTTGCGGCGGATGGCCTCGCTGTAGTGCTTCATGGCCTGCGGGTAATCCCCTGGGGGGGCCCCGCCGCGGGGGGTCACCTGGGGTTTGGGGGGGCCCCTTCGCCCCCCCAGGACCCCCCCGTACCTCGCTGGAAACACTCGTTGCCTTTATTCTTTTCTTCCAGCGCCAGGTCGGGGTCGATGTACGCCAACCGCTCCTGCTCCTTTAAGATCTTCTCCGCCTGGGGCACCAAAATTTGGGGTTCAGGGGGGTCTGGGGGGGCTGCACCCCCTTTTCTGACCCCCCCAAATCACCTGCTGACACTTCTTGAGCACATCGGGCGTGCGATGCTCGGCTAACGACTTATTGTAGAAGTTGACGGCGTCTTTGTACCGCTCCTCCCGCAGGTACGAGTTCCCGATGCGAGCGTACGCCCTGCGGGGACCATTTTTGGGGTACGGGGGGAGGTCTGGGGGTGCTGGGGAGTGTGTACCCCCCCTTTTTTTTTTAACCCCCCCAAATCCCGCTGTCCTCACTTCGCGATCTGCCTGTAGTCCTCCCGGTTCTCCCGCCCCACCTCGATGGCTTTTTCACACAGCTCTCGGCAGCGGTTGTAGTCGCCCGTCTCGAAGTAGACGGCTGGGGGGGGGGAAAAGGGGTTCAGGGAGATTTTGGGGGTTCGGGGGATTTCGGGGGGGGTTTGGGGGTCACTCACCTGCTTGGTTGGTGACGTAGGTCATGTTGGTGGGGTCCAGCTCCTCGGCGCGGGTGTAGTGAGCCAGGGCGGTGGGGAACTCCTTCCGCTTGTAGGCGGCGTTGCCCAGCTCCTTCTCCCGCTGCGCCTGGGGTTTGGGGGGAACAGGTCACCCCAACCCCCCCCGCACCCCAAAACCTGCCCTAGACCCCCCTAGAACTCCTTCCCCTTGGAGGCAGCGTTGCCCAGCTCCTCCTCCTGCTGCGCCTGGGGGTCGGGGGGGCAGTCACCCCAAAGTGCCTCCCTGACCCCCCCCCCGGTTTTGGGGACCCCCCTCTCACCTCCTTCTTGTTTTCGGGGAGCTCCTGGGGCGGGGGGGGCTGGGCGGGGGGCTGGGGGGGGGGCGGGGGAGGAGGGGAAGGGGCCTCCTCCTCCTCCTCGGCCCCGCTCAGGTCCACCCCCAGCAGCACGCTCAGGGTCGTCATCACCCGGGGGTCCTGCAGCTTCCTGGGGGGACGGGGGGGGGTTGGGGGGGCTACACCCCAAATCTGCACCCCAATCCCCCCCAGGGGGGACTCGGTGCCCCCAGATTTGCCCTGACACCCGCCAGCACCCCAAAACCGGCCGTAAGCTGCCCCAGCACACAAAGAGTCAGGGGAAGCCCCCCAGCACCCCAAAAACTGCCCTGAAGCCCCAAACCTGCTGTATGGCCACCCCAGCCCCCCAAAACCTACGCCTAACCCCCTCAGCCCCCCAAAATCAGCCCTAAACCCCCCACTCCTGCCCCAATGCCCCCCAGCCCCCCAAAACCTGCCCCTAAACCCCCCGAGCCCCCCCAAATCAGCCCTAAACTCCCCAACTCCCATCCCAATGCCCCCCCAGCCCCCCAAAACCAGCTCTAAACCCCCCAACTCCTGCCCCAATGCCCCCCAGCCCCCCAAAACCTGCCCCTAAACCCCCCCAAATCAGCCCTAAACCCCCCAACTCCTGCCCCAATGCCCGCCAGCCCCCCAAAACCCGCCCAAAGCCCCCCCGGCCCCCCTCACTGACGTGCCCAGCTGGGCCGGGTGGCTGCGCAGCTGCTCCAGCAGCCGCCGGTACTCGGGGTCCCCCAGCAGCGCCCGGGTTCGGGGGTCCCCCTCCAGCCGCCCGTACAGGTCCGGCACGCTGAAGGGGTTCAGCAGCTTCCGCTCTGAGGGGAGGGACAGGGGGGTGTCAGGGACCCCCCCAAACCCCCTTGTACCCTCCTTGGGGACCCCAGACCCTCTCAGGAACGCCAAAACCCCTCAGAGCCCCCTAAAACCTCTCAGGGACCCCCCTGGACCAACTCTGGGACCCCAAAACCCCTCAGGGCCCTCAAAACCCCTCGCATGGAGCCCCCCAGCCTCATTCTGGGACCCCAAAATCTCTCCACACCTCCTTCCAGGGACCCCAAGCCACCTCAGAGCCCCCTAAAACCTCTCAGGGACCTCCCTGGACCAGCCCTGGGACCCCAAACCCCTTCCCTGGGACCCCAAAACATCTCAGAGTCCCCAAAACCCCCCACAGGGACCCCCCTGGCCTCATTCAGAGACCCCAAAATCTCTCAGCCCCCCCCCCCGACCCACTCTGGCACCCCAAAACCTCTCCACACCCCCTTCCAGGGACACCAAACCCCCTCAGAGCCCCCTAAAACCTCTCAGGGACCCCCCTGGACCAACTCTGGGACCCCAAAACCCCTCGCAGGGATGCCCCCAGCCCCATTCTGGGACCCCAAAATCTCTCCACACCCCCTTCCTGGGACCCCAAACCCCCTCAGAGCCCCCTAAAACCTCTCAGGGACCCTCCTGGACCAACTCTGGTACCCCAAACCCCTTCCCTGGGCCCCCAAAACCCTTCAGGGCCCCCAAAACCCCTCACAGGGACGCCCCCAGCCTCACTCTGGGAACCCAAAGCCTCTCCACACCCCCTTCCTGGACCCCCAAACGCCCTCAGAGCCCCCTAAAACCTCTCAGGGACCCCCCTGGACTAACTCTGGGACCCCAAAACCTCTCAGGGCCTCCCAGGCCCATCTGGGACCACCAAGCAGCCCCCGAAGCTGGGCATCCACCCTCCTCAGCCCCCCCTTTCCCAGGCCCACCCCCCTCCCCGGCCCCTGTAGCCCCCCGAATCCCCCCCGTACCGGCCAGCCGTGCCTCCACCCCCCTCAGCCCCTCCTTCAGCTGCGCGTTGCCCGGTTCGTGCTTCAGCCCCTCCTCGTACGCCGCCTTGGCCTCCTCGAAGCGATGCAGGAACTCCAGCGCCGCCGCCTTGCGCGAGTAGCCCTGGGCGGGGGGTGGGACGCAAGGTGAGCCCCCCGGGGCCGACGCGGGGCACCCGTGGGTGCTCCCCCCCACCCACCTTGGCCCAGTCGGGGCGCAGCTCGAGGGTGCGGCAGGCGTCGGCCAGGGCGCGGGCGTAGTCGCCCTGACGGGCGTAGGCGGCCGAGCGGTTGCTGAAGAGGACGTGGTTGCGGCCGTCCAGGGCGATGGCGGCCGTGTAGTGGCGCAGGGCCCCCCCCACGTCCCCCGCCGCCAGCGCCCGGTTCCCCCGCTCCTTCAGCTCCTGTGCCTGTGGGGGGGGGGGAGGAGGAGGAGGAGGGGAAGAAGATGAAGGGCCCCGAGGAGGAAGGAGGTGTGAAGAAGAGGAGGGGCACGAGGAGGAGGAAGGTGTGAGGGAGGGGAAGGGCCGTGAGGAAGACGAAGGGGCACGAGGAGGAGGAAGGCGTGAGGGAGAGGAAGAGGAGGGGGCAAGGAAGAGGAGAAGGGGTACGAGGAGGAGGGAGGTGCGAGGAACGAGAGGCGCGAGGAAGAGCAAAGGGTGTGAGGAAGAGGAGGGGCACGAACAAGGAGCAGAGAAGAGGAGAAGGGGCAAGGAAGAGGAGGGGGGACGAAGAAGGGAAGGGGAGAAAGGTGGCAGGAAGACGAAGGGCCACGAGGAGGAGAAAGGTGCGATGAAGAGAAGGCCGGGGGGCACGGGGAGGAAGATGCGAGGAAGAGGAAGGTGTAAGAAAGAGAAGGGACACGCGGAAAACGTGGAGGAGCACGAGGAAGATGAAGGTGCGAAGAAGAGGATGAGAAAGGTGGGGGGCCACGAGGAGGAGGGTGCGAGGAAGACGAGGGGCACGAGGAAGAAGAGGGGCGTGAGGAAGGCAAGGGAGCGCAGGGAGGGAAAGAGGCGTGAGGAGGAGGAAGGTGGGAGGAAGGCGAAGGAGCACAACAGGGATGAAGGTGCGAGGGAGAGGAGGGTGGGGGGCACGGGGGATCGGGGTGAGGAAGAGGAGGGTGGGGGGCACGGGGGAGTGAGGAAGAGGAGGAGGATATCAGGAAGACAAAGGGGGCTCCCAGGGACCCCAACCCCCCCCAAAGCCCCCCCCCGCCCGCTCCGGGACCCCAGACACCCTCAGGAACCCCCCGACCCCCTCTCCGCGCCCCCCAGGCCCCCTCAGCGTCCCCCCAGACCCCCTGGCCCCGCTCCGTGATCCCAGCGCCCCTCGGGGCTCTCCAAGATCCCCCTGGGCGCCCCCAGGCCCCGCGCTCCACCCCCCGGCCCCTCAGGGACCCCCCAGGGCCCTCGAAACCACCCAGAACCCCTCAGGGACCCCCGGTCCCCCGGCAGTGCCCGCCCAGCTCCGCTCCGGGCCCCCTCGGAGCCTCCCCCGGCCCCGCTCCGGCACCCCGAGTCCCCGAGGGGAGCCCGTGGCCCACCCCAGGCCCCCCCAGCCCCGCGCCCACCTCCTCCATGGCGGCCCGGCCCCGCTCCGCTCCCGCCGCTAACGCGCCGCCTTCTGGAAGCTGCTAGAAGCCTCGCGCCCCGCCCACCCGCGCCCCATTGGCCGTCGGCCCCGCCCGACCGCCCCCGCTCGCACTTCCATTGGCTGTCGGCTGCGGTCCCGCCTTCCCACTGGCCGACGGGGAAAGCGGTGCCCGCCTCCCTCCAGCCCCGCCTCCCCGCCGGAAGCCCGCTGCAGGGCCCGCCCCCGCGCGTCGATTGGCCGCGACGGCCGGCGCTGGCCCTCCATTGGCGGGGCCCCTCTCTCCCTTCTGGAATTTTCCACCTCTTCCATTGGCTGCACGAGGTGCCAATCAAGGGGGAGGGGTGGGGGTGGTGAGGCGGAAGTGCGCCGCCTGGCGGCGCGGAGGCCTCGCTGCCACACGCGTCTCCCGGGGAGGGGGGGCGAGGGGCGGGGCTTGCACCGAGGGGGCGGGGCTTGCACCGAGAGGGGCGGAGCGTGCACCAGGGAGGCGGGGCTTGCACAGGGGACCCCCAGACCGATCGTGGGGGAAGGGGCGGGGGGTTCGGGGCCCTCCCCACCCCCCCCGGAGCGCGTGCTGGGGGAGGGGCCGGGCGCCCACGGGAGGGGGGGCACACGTGTGACCTTGTCGTGACCCTGGCGCGACCCCCTGCGTGACCTTCCCACGACCCCCATGGGACCCTCCTCCCACCTGAGCCCTCGTGCGAGGCCTTGTGCCCCCCGCGACCCCCCGACCCCCCGTGACCCTGTGTGCGAGGCCTTGCGCACCCCTCCCCCCCATCCCCCTTGCACACGCGTGTGCATCCCCCCTCCCCCCCCGGGGGCCGCAGGCGTCCGGGAAAGAGGCGCCGGCGGGAAAAGGAGCCGCTGGGTTTATTGGGGGGGAGGGGGACGGGGGGGGAGGGGCGCCCTTCGGCCCTTGCAGGTCGAATTTTCCTGATTTTGGTCCTTTTGCCCCAATTCCAACGGCTGGGGCGGGGGGAGGGGTGAAGGCACCTCGCGGGGGGGGGAGGGGGGGCATTTCGATGGGCGCAGACCCCCCCGAAGCCGCGCGGGGGTGGGGTGGGGGGGGAGGGGTGACCCCTGGGTCTCCCCACACCCCCACCTACCCCACCCCCCGTCTCTCGTCCGGGGTCCTCGGGGGGGGGGCGGGGGGGTCCCGGCTCCCCCCAACCCCTTCCTGCCCCAAATCCGCCTTTCCTCCCCCCGAAAGCAGCGGCGCCGAAAAAACACCTTAAAAAAAGCCAAAATGCCCCAAAACGGGAGGTGGGGGAGGGGCAGGGGGACCCCTCCTCCCCCAAACCCCAGGGGGATCCCCCCAAAATGTCCTCAAAACGGGGGGGGGGGGCCCCCGCCGTATCCCCAGGGGGGGTCCCCAACATGGCGGGGGGTCCCAGAAAGAGGGGCCCCCCTCCCCCTCAGGACCCCGCGCCCCCTCCCCCACCGTGGGGCACCCGCCCCCCCCGGTACCCCCGAGCGGCGGGGGGGGGCAGCGGCGGGGGAGGGGGCGGCGGAGGAAGGGGGGGGAAGACGGTGCGGATGCCGCCCTCCTCGGGAGGCCGCAGGGGTCTCAGGGGCAGCCCCCCCCCCCCGAGTTTGGGGGGCGGCGGGGGAGCCCCGCCTGCCCCCCCCCTCCTCCTCCTCCTCCACCACCCCCCCAAGACCCCCAGGACCACCCCGGCCGCCGCCACCGCCGCCCCCCCCGCCGCCGCCGCCGGAGGGAGCGCGGGGGGGGCGTCCCTCGGCGGGGGGGGTCCCGGCGAGGCGGGGGGGGTCTCGGCGCCGGCGCGAGCCTGGGCGCAAAGCGGGGGGGTGGGGGCGCCGGGGGGGTCGAGGGCGGACAGGCAGACGCGGTACGCGGCGCGCGGCTGCAACGCCGTCACCACGTACTCCCCCCGCTCCCCCCGCACCAGCGTCTCCGTCACCGCCCCCCCCCCCGGCCGCAACCAGCTCAACCGTAAGGACGCGCCGGGCGGGGCCGGGGGCCACCGCACCCTCAGAGACCCCCCCGGCGCCGCCTGCACCCACAGCCCCCCCCCCGGCGCCGCCGCCGCCGCCGTTCCCGGCGCCGCCGCCATGACGCCCGGCGAGGCCGCCGCGCCGCCGGGCGCCGCCGCCATGACGCCGGGCGAGGCCGCCGCTCCGCCCGTCGCGGCGGGGGGCTCGCAGGCGTCCATCTCCCCCCGCAGGTCCCCCACCGCCAGCCCCCGCAACCGCGCCGGCGCCTGGCACAGCAGCCCCTTGACCTCCAGCCCCCGCGGCGCCCGCCGGCGCAGCCAGTCCCGCAGCCAGGCCAGGTTGCAGCCGCAGAACCAGGGGTTGTTGCGCAGCCCCAGGTGGCTCAAGCTCCCCAGGTCGTCGAAGAGCCCCCGCGGCAGCGTCGTCAGGTTGTTGTCCGAGAGGTCCAACCGCTCCAGCGCCCGCATCCGCGCCAGGGCGCCGGCGGGGACGTGGCTGATGGCGTTGGCGGCCAAGGAGAGGCGGCGCAGGCGGGCGCGGGGCAGGTTGGCCGGCGGCGCCGCCAGGGCGTTGCGACCCAGCGAGAGCTCGCTGAGGTTGCCCAGGCGGCTGAAGGTGTCGTCCGCCATGCGCTGGTTGGCCAGGAGGTTCCCGTCCAGCACCAGCCGCCGCAGCGCCGGCAGCCCCTCGAAGGCGCGGAGGGGGATGGTGTGGATGCGGTTGTCGTCCAGCCGCAGCTCCTCCAGCGCCGGCGGTAATCCCGAGGGAACGCTGCTGAGGTGATTCCGGGATAAAAAAAGCAACCGCAAACGACGGTTTTCGGCAAAGGCGTCCTCCTCGATGCCGGCGGCCGAGACCGAGTTGTCGTCCAGGTGCAGGCGCTCCAGCAGCGGCGCCCGCGCCAGCGCCCGCCGGCACAGCCCGCGGACGTTGTTCTCCTGCAGGTGCAGCTCCCGCAGCGCCGGCGGCAAATACGCCGGCAGCTGCTCCAAGGCGTTGGCGTAGAGGTACAGGACCTTGAGCGCCGACAGGTGACCCAGGCGCGCCGGGATGCCGGCGTCGCCGATCCGGTTGTTTTGGAGGAAGAGGGTGGTAGCGCCGGGGGGGAGGCCCTCGGGAACGGCCGTCAAACCCCGGTCGTTGCAGTAGACGCGGCCGCCGGCGCAGCGGCAGACGGCGGGACAGGCGGCGGCGGCGGCGGTGACGGTGACGACGGTGACAGCGGTCAGGAGGGGGGGAAGGAAAGGGGGGGGGCCGCCCCCCCGAAGGGCGGCCAGGGCCAAGGCCGTCAGGGCCCAGGTGGGGGGAGGGAGGGGGAGGAGGAGGAGGAGGAGGGGGGGAGGGGGGGCCATGGGGGGAGGGGGGGTCCTGTGGGGGGGGAGGGGAGGCAGGTGAGGGGGGGGCGGCAGGGGACCCCGGTGTCCGGGTGCTGCCCCCCCCGACCCCACATAGGGGGCAGGGACCCCCCAGCCCTCCCCCCATAGGGGACCCCACGTCCAGGCGGGGGGGGGCAGGGCCCTACCTGCCCACGGCGGCCCCCGGTCCTGGGGCGAGGGGTCGTGGGGCGAGGGGTCCTCGTGCGAGGGGTCCTCGTGCGAGGGGTCCCGGTGCGAGGGGTCCCGGGGCGAGGCCGCTGCTACCGGCTCGGGCGCTCCATGGCCCCCCCCCGCCGGGGGGGCCGCTGGGGGGAGGAGGGGCCGTGAGCCGAGGGGTCCTCGTGCGACACGAGCCCCTTGTGCGACGCCCTCGTGCAACACCTGCGGCAGGGCCTCCGCCCTTCCCCTCTCCCGGGTGCTAATTACCAGCGCCGCTAACGAACCGCCCTTCGTTAGCGGCAGCTCGTTAGGGGACCCCCCCGGGACCCTCGTGCCCCTGGGGTCGCCCTTGCGTCAGCCCCGGCCTTGCACGAGGCCTCGCACGAGGGTCACGTGACCTGTCCCCCAGGAGGGGACCCAGGCGTCGGGGCGATGCCCCCCCACCTCAGCCCCCCCCAGCCCCCCCACCCCCCCTCAGCCCCTCCCCCCCCACCCCGGACACCCGGGTCCCTCCCCCCGGCCGGAGCATCCCTGCGTGCTGGGGAGGGAGGGGGGATTTGGGGGGCTCTGGGGGGGGTGGGGCGGTCAGGGAGGTTTTGGGGGGCCCGGGGGGGTCTCATGGAGGGGGGGGAGGGTCGCTTCCCCGGACGCCTGGGCCCCTCCCCCCAGGCTGGAGCATCCCTGGGTACCGGGGGGGGAGTTTAGAGGGGTTTGGGGGGTTCGGGGAGGGGAGTCGGGGGGGTCTCATGGAGGGGGGGTCAGGCCCCCGGACGCCTGGGTCCCTTCCCCTCCCCCCCCCGACGCCTGGGCCCCTCCCCCCCGGCTGGAGCATCCCTGGGTGCTGGGGGGGGGCGGAGGGATTTGGCGGGCTCCGGGGGGGCTTGGGGGGATTTGGAGGGGTCGGGGGGGTCTCATGGGGGGGGTCAGGCTCCCGGACGCCTGGGTCCTTTCCCCTCTCCCCCTCCCGGACGCCTGGGCCCCTCCCCCCGGCTGGAGCATCCCTGGGTACCGCGGGGGGGGGGAGGGCGGTTTTGGGGGGCTCCGGGGGTGGTCAGGGGGATTCGGGGGGGTCTCATGGAGGAGGGGGTCGCTCCGGTTGTACCGGGAGGGGGGATGGGCCGAGCTCCCGGCCGCCTCGGTCCCTCCCCCGGGCTGGAGCATCCCCGGCTGGCGGGGGGGGGTGGTGGGGATGCGGGGGGGGGATGGGGGGCGGTTTTGGGGGGTCCCGAGGGGCTGGGGGGCGGAGGGGGCCCTTACCGGGGTCGGTACCGGCCGGCGCGGTCGGGCCCGGTGCTGGCGGCGGCGGCTGCGGGCGTGGGAAGGCGGCGGGGGGGGGGGGGGGGGGGGGGGGAGCGCCGCCTCCCGGTGCGCGGGGACCGGGGGGGGGGGGCGGAGGGGGGGTGGTAATCGCGGGGTGGGGGGGTGGAATCCGTGGGGGGTGTAAATCCGGAGGGAGGTCGGGGCTAAGAGTCCCCTCCCCCGCCCGACGCCGGGGTCTCGGAGGGGGTGGTGGTGGGGGGGGCCACTTGCACGAGGGCTCGCCCCCTCGTGCACCCCCTCGCGCGAGGGGACCCCCATCCCCCAGGTGCCCCCCCCGGACCCCTAATTGCCCCCTAAGTGGGTCCCAACTGCCCCTCCCTCCACCCCCCAACTGCCCCAGGGGCGCCCCAAGGGCCCCCCAGATGCCAAACTGCCCCCCCCGGACCCCAAGTGCCCCCCCCAAGGGGTCCCAACTGCCCCCCGGGCCCCCAACATCCTCCCTCCACCCTCCAACTGCCCCCCCGCCCCCCAACTGCCCCTTCCCAGCCCCCCAGTGCCCCCCTGCCCCCCAAGCACCCCCTCCCACCCCCCCAACTGCCCCCTCCCACCCCCCCAACTGCCCCCTTGCCCCCTTCCAGCCCCCCAACTGCCCCTTCCCAGCCCTCCAAGTGCCCCTCAGCCCCCCAACTTCCCCCTAGCCCTCCCCCCCATGACCCTCCCCCCTAAATAAACGCGCACAGGGAGTGGGGCTGCGTCTTTATTGGGGGGGGCGGCGCGTGCGAGGCCGCACGAGGGCTCGTGCGAGGGTCGCCGAGGGCCCGCGGGGACCACGCCGCCGGCGCCGGGCGAGGCGAGGCCGGGCGAGGCCCCGCGCAAAGCCCCGGGAGGCGGCGGCGGGGCCGTGCGAGGCGCCGCCGGGCCGGTGCGAGGCCTGGTGCGAGGCGGGGGCTCACTTGTAGAGGATGTCGTAGTGGCCGGGGCGGTAGAGGAGGCAGACGCGGGGCTGGGAGCCCTCGGGGAAGACGTGGGGGTTGGTGGCGCCGCCCTCCCCCCGGTCCATGTACTCCACCAGGATGGAGACGTGCAAGGCTCGTGCCAGCGCGATGATGTGGATGTGGTCGCTCTCCTTGCACATGGGTTCCACCTCCTGCAAGAGGAAAAAGGGGGGGTGGGGGGGTGGGCGAGGGGCGCGAGAGGGCGCCGGGGGCGTGCGAGGGCACGTGGAGGCCGTGCGAGGGCACGTGGAGGCCGTGCGAGGGCGGCACAGGGCCATGCGAAGCTGCGCGAGGGACGCATGTGAATGAGTGGGGGCCGTGCAAGGGCGACTGGGGGCTGCAAAAGGCCGTGCAAGGGTGTGCAAGGCCGTGCGAGGGTGGCACGGGGCTGCGCAAAGCTGCGCGAGGGACGTGCGTGGATGAGCGGAGGCCGTGCGAGGGCGTGCAAGGACCGTTGGAGGCCGCGCAAAGCCGTGCAAGGGCTGTGTGAGGGTTGTGCAAGGCCGTGCGAAGGTCGTGCAAGGCCGTGTGAGGGTCGTGCAAGGGCAGCTGGAGGCTGCCAAAGGCCGTGTGACAGCAGCGCGGGG
The DNA here is from genome assembly GCF_964195595.1 of Calonectris borealis. Taxonomy (NCBI): domain Eukaryota; kingdom Metazoa; phylum Chordata; class Aves; order Procellariiformes; family Procellariidae; genus Calonectris; species Calonectris borealis. The sequence continues at coordinate 635,968 of NC_134348.1, read as the reverse complement.
CCGTGCAAACCCGCGGAGGGCCGTGCAAGGGCCACGGGAGGCTGCGCGAAGGCCGTTAGGGAACACAAGAGCTGTGCAAGGGCAGCGCGAGGTTGTGCAAGGGCGTGCAAGGGCCATTGGAGGCCGTGCAAGGCCGCGTGATGCCACACAAGGGCCACAAGAGACCGTGCGAGGGCCCCGTGAAGCCGCATGAGGCGGCTGGGAGGTGGCGCGAGACCCGTGCGAGGGCAGCGTGAGGCCGTGCGAGGCTCGTGCGAGGCCGTGCGAGGGCAGTTTGAGGCCACGTGAGTTCGCGCGAGGCTGCGAGACCCCTCGCGAAGGCCACGGGAGACCCCGCAGGGACCGCGGGGGCTGGAGGGGGGGGCTGGGAGCCCCGTGCGAGGCCGTGCAAATCCGTGCAAGACGCCACGCACGGGCCGCGGGAGAGGACGGGGTGAAGCCACGTGAGGGTGCGGGGAAGTGGGGGGAGCCTATAGCGGTATTAGGGTGCTATAGGGGACCTGAAGGGGGGTGCTGGGGGGACCTATGAGAGTACTGGGGTGCTCTGGCGGAGACTGGGGCGCTGTGAGCGGGCCTGTGGGGGGCATTGGGGGGCTGCAGGGGATATTGAGGTGCTTGGGGGGGCTATGGGGGTACTGGGGTGCTATAGGGGGTGTGCTGTAGGGCTCTGAGGCCCGTGTGAGGCCCTGACCTGCTGGCAGAACTCCTTGATGCTGCGGCCGCCCTCCAGGAACTGCTCGAAGAAGCGGCGGTGGCGCTGGAGGCAGCCGGAGGTCAGCAGGCGCAGGTAGACCACCAGGTAGTCGGAGGTGCTGGGCTCGTTGAAGGCCGCCAGCAGCTCCGGCAGCGGCACGCGGCGCTCCACCCGCTCGATCAGCTCCATGAACTGCGGGGACACGCGTGGCGGGGGACACGCGTGGGGTTACGTGCACCGTACGGGGGCACAGGCAGGGTCACACGCGCCACGTCCCCCCCGTGTCCCCACCGTGTTGTGGAAGTCCTCGATGGTGAACTCGGTGAATCCCTGCGCCACCAGCTCCTCCTTGCTGCGGGCGGAGACCTCCTTGAACCTGGCAGGGACGCAGCGGTTGGGGGGGGACTGGGCAAGGAGACCCAGGGGGCTCGGGGGGGGACACCCAGGGGGGATCCCGGCACCCCAGGGGGACAAAGAGGGACCCAGAGGACTCGGTTGGGGGCGCCGGGGAGGACAGGGGGACACCCAGGTGTTCGGGGGGGGACACCCAGGCGTCGGGGGGACACACCCAGGTGTTCGGAGGGGGACACCCAGGCGTTCGGGGGGGGACACCCAGGCGTTCGGGGGGGGGACAGGGGGACACCCAGGCGTTCGGGGGGGGACACCCAGGCGCGGGGTCCCGGGCGGGCGCACCGCTGCAGCTCCTGGCCGTCCTCCAGCAGAGCCTCCAGGTGGGCGAAGCCGAAGGCTCGGTAGAAGCAGTTCCCGTCCGGCCGCGTCTTCCGGATGTAGGAATACTTCTGGAGCAGGTCCTGGGGGGCGGGGGGACGGGGGGACACCCCCAGGGCAGAAGGACACCCCGGGGGGCATCCCAGGGG